>NC_057726.1:38798308-38820970 GCF_004010195.1 Chiloscyllium plagiosum
ATATAAAGTTAAAAGAGAAAAAGTATAACATAGCAAAGATGAGTGGGAAAACGGAGGACTGGGAAGCTTTTAAAGAACAACAGAGGATTACTAAGAAGGAAATATGCAGAGAAAAAATGAGGTACGAAGGTAAACTGGCCAAAAATATAAAGGAGGATAGTAAAAGCTTTTTTAGGTATATGAAAGGCAAAAAAATGGTTAAGACTAAAATTAGGCCCTTGAACACAGAAACAGGGGAATATATTACGGGGAACAAAGAAATGGCAGAAGAGTTGAATTGGTACTTCAGATCTGTGTTCACTGGGGAAGACACAAGCAATCTCCCAGAGGTAACAGTGGCTGAAGGACCTGAACTGAAGTGAATTTATATTTCCTAGGAATTGGTGTTGGAGAGACTGTTAGGTCTGAAGGCTAATAAGTCCCCCGGGTCTGATGGTCTACATCCTAGGGTACTGAAGGAGGTGGCTTGAGAAATCGTGGATGCATTGGTGATTATTTTCCAGAGTTCGATAGATTCAGGATCAGTTCCTGCGGATTGGAGGGTGACTAATGTTGTACCACTTTTTAAGAAAAGAGCGAGAGAGAAAGCAGGAAATTATGGACCAGTTAGTCTGACCTCAGTGGTGGGAAAGATGCTGGAGTCAATTATAAAGGATGAAATTACAACACATCTGGATAGCAGGATAGGTCAGAGTCAGCATGGATTTATAAAGCTATCGAAGAGTGAGAAAAGCAGCAAAGCATATTAGAATTGCCATGACTGCAAAATAAAAATCCCTAAAAAGGATAAAATATCCAATCACATTTGGAAATTATGGTATCAGAAATAGCATTGCTGGGAAGATTCAGAGTTTAGTCAAATAGTACACAGAACTGAAAATCCTGAAGAAAACAATTCTTGAGGTTTAAAGTAGCTTCTAAATTGGATGCTAATTGAGAACATAAGAAAGATTTAACAAAGGAATATGACATCCAAGCAAATTCATAGAGAACCCATTTCATTAATAATCTCTCGAGACTGGTGGAGAGATGGGACTGTGATAACTTGAAGTCAGAACTCTGAAGAGACTAAACTGTTATAGGCTTTACTAATGAGTCTTTGTCAGATTTATTATTCTCCAAAGAAGACCCAACTGTAGAGCAAACTATTCAGATTGTGAGGGAAGCAGAAGTCCATAAACAATACAGATCAATCCTAAAACAACAAGTTCAAACTTGGCACAGGAGCTCTTTGGAATCCATCAATTCATAAGGGATGGGACAACAAAATAAATATGGAAAAAGTGAACACAGTGGTTAAGGTGGACAGGAGACACTTGCCAACGTTGTGGAGCATAGAAACCTCACAGGTGTGAAAAGTGCCTAGCTCGTAACACCAAATATTTTTCTTGTAAAACAACAATTCACTCTCAGAAAATATGCTAAAGCAGGACAGAGCCACACAAAAGCAAAAGACCAAAGATCTATTCACACAGAGGGTAACTGAGGTAGCACAGACTCCAGTAGAAGACAAAGCCAGAGCTTTCTGAGGAGAAATCACTATGCCAAAGTTTTAGGGAAGTTGACATTTTTGAGAATGGGAAACCATTGGAATTCCAAGTTAGACACAAGGGCAAATACATTATATTAACAGATTAGATTACTTACAGTGTGGAAACAGGCCCTTCGGCCCAACAAGTCCACACCGACCCGCCGAAGCGCAACCCACCCATACCCCTACATTTACCCCTTACCTAACACTACAGGCAATTTAGAATGGCCAATTCACCTGACTTGCACATCTTTGGACTGTGGAAGGAAACCGGAGCACCCAGAGGAAACCCACGCAGACACAGGGAGAACGTGCAAACTCCACACAGTCAGTCGCCTGAGGCGGGAATTGAACCCGGGTCTCTGGCGCTGCGAGGCAGCAGTGCTAGCCACTGTGCCACCATGCCGCCCACCGTGCCGCCAGATAGTGAGCCTTAGTTGATAGAATACCATTTATAGCCAAGAAAAGCTCAATTACAAGGTCCAAAAGGGATTGCACTTACCATTAAAGGTATGCTACAGTAACTCTCCAACATAGGGAATGCCAACTACTGGGGTTGGAAAATCTAATGCCTTATGAAGGCACAACTCCCTAATCCAATCTATCCACTCTTCCATAGTATTCACTGAGTTGTACTTTTTTTAACCATTTTACTTACATCAGGTTACTACCATCTTTCAAACAAACTCAAGGAAACCTATTTGTTTGTGTCTTCTACACTCAGGTCATGTAAGAAGTTAAGTACCTAGTGAATTAGCAAGCATATCATTAAAAATCTATTCTGCTCAAACAAGAAGTGGGACGTCCACAGCACTTCTGACACGTCCTCCTCAAAACTGCAGCATGTGCTCAGTGGAAACACGGCAAATCACACTGGGACCTGGAATTTCCTAGCTGTTCTTTGGGACTTGTAAAAGGGCAAAGCCTTAGTCACTCCCAAAGTTGTAGAAAGGAGTAATCCAGGGGTACAGGAACACCTAAGTGCATAATACACCACACATTGATGCTGTCATTGCAATTGCAGATTCAAAAATCTATTTAAAATAGGAAGTTGATAAGTTTCTTGCTACTGCTAATATCGGTGATGTACCGCAGAGGCATGGGAGTTTGCTGGACCTCATTTGGATCACGTACTGTGGTTAGAGAAGAATATCCCAGATATCTTTTCACTAAATTGGTCACAAGATATTTTAATCTGTTTTTCACTTATCTAAGCACTTTAAGTAACTACTTGAATTGAATTGAATTAGTTTTGATGTCATATGTACTCAAGTGAGTGCAGTGAAAAGTTTACAAGTCACCACTTGCAGTGTTATCTTAGGTACAAGGTACCTAGGTATAGATTCTTCAATACAGGTCGGTGAGATTTACAATACTCCGTCATGACACAATTCTGTAAGACAAACTTAATGGTTCAGCCAGTCTTTTTTTCTACCTTTTCACATGGTTCTATGCTCTTATGTTCAATATTATATAATATTAAACCACTGCCTATTTCTGTGCTTCTCAAGACATCCCCTTGGTAAATGCTAAATCCTTTGATCAGACACTACACTGTACTCAGCCTGCATTATCAATTAGATATTAGGAGGTCCCTGGAATAGGTTTCCAAGCACATTAAAGTGGCTATTAGCACAATGAGGGTATGTAGGAAAATGTGAACATGTCCATTTTGAAATGGAGATCAAAAGGACAGAGCATTGTTTAAATGGAGAAAAGCTGCAGAAGGCTGCATCATAAAGGGACCAGGGGATACTTGTGCATGAAACACAGAACTCTAACACACAGGTATAGGAGGTAATCAGGAAAAGTAATGAAATTTTTGGCCCATATTTCAAGGCATTTGGAGTATAAGGGTAGGGAAGTCCTAGTGTAACTGTACAATGTGTTGACGAGACAACATCGGCAGTAATGTGAGCAGTATTGGTTCCCTTAATTAATAAAAGCTATTAGTTCATTGGAGGCAGTGGAGAGAAGGGTCTCTGGATATATCCTCATCATGGAATATGATGAGGATATGAACAAAGATTTTAAACAGGTTGGAACTCTACTCACTGAAGTTTAGAAGAATGAGAGGTGATCTCTTTGAAATATATAGGACTCTTAAGGGGTTGGATAGGATAAATGCTGAGAGAATACTTCGCCTCATGGGAGAGTCAAGGACCAGAGGCATAATTTCAGAATAAAGAAATGCCAATTTAAGACTGAGATGAGGAGGAATTTCTTCTCTCAGAAAGTTGTGAGTATTTGAGCTTCCTTATCACAGGAGGCTTTGGGGGCAAAGTCCTCGTGTATAATTTAGGCTAAGATAGATTTATGATCAGTAGGATAGCAAGGGTTACAGGGAAAACACAGGAAAGTGGATGTGAGGAAAGTTGGATCAGCCATGATTCTATTGAGTGATTGACCAGGCTGGAGGGGCCAAATGGCCTACTTCTGTTACTATTTCTTATGATCTTATGGCATTAAGAATATTGCAAAGATATAGAAATAGAGCCAACTTTTTCAGCACTGGAGATCTTCTGTCTTTGCATCATCCACACACAACACTGTTCATTTTTCCAGGAGTCAAGCCCAGCGTTGTCACCAAGTCGATGACTTTTGGCATCCATAACTGCAAAGCTTTTGTTGGTTGAAATCTATTCTGTGCACATCCTTTCCTACCCAGGTTTGTTATCTATCTTCTCCCACAACTTACAAAGCAACAGTGTAAACACAACTCACAATGAGTTCCAGGAAAATGATACAATGAGCGTTAGGAAATTGATTTTTTTTAAGAATGCAACAATTCCTTCCACAATCGTTTTACCATTTCAGTCCATAATTAAAAGTAAATAAAACTTTTAAAATGCAGACTTTATGCCCATGGCTAGCAAAGATTTGTCAAACTCAATCTCAAATATCTCAAGTGGTGATTAACATTTTTCAGGAAGGATAAATCATAAAGAGAACATTGACTCTAGAGGGTTGGTTTCACCATAAAAGATAATGAGTTGACTATCACAATAAGTGCCTTGTAAGATAAACAAAACTCTTACAACCCATCAGCTCACCCTAATCCACAGTTCTTTCTTTGTTTGTGCAGACCCAGCATTGGACTGTTTAATCACCTTTGGACCCATAACTCTGGAGAAGAAGAAAGTCATCCAGAGTCTCAAGGGACTGTCTAAGAAGAAGGTTTTCCACTAAGTAAGGTTAACAGGTGAACCCATAGCTAACAGCCATTATTGGACTAAGTTTATTAACATAGAAGACAGAGGAAATGGCACTCTAACACTTTGATTGGATTTTGCAGTATGTTATACTCCCTTCCCATCTAAAAATGTAAAATGTACACAATGTATATAATTTCTCATAAAATTATATGACTAAATCAATACCAATTACACCTGAAATATAACAGGTTGAATTGTATTCTTATATTTACTGCATTCAAGCAGTAATATTATGTTTGATATTACCAGAATAATTTACATGTAAAAAGAAATGTTTGTTCTTAATACCAATATGTGTTAAATAAAGATATCATAATTTAACACGAAATAGCAACAAGAACAATATATTTCCAGTTATAAGGAAGGGTCACTGAACCCGAAATATTAACTGATTTCTCTCCACAGACGCTGCCAGACCTGCTGAGTCTTTCCAGCAATTTGTGTTTTTGTTTCAGGTTTCCAGCATCTACAGTTCTTTTAGTTTTTAATAATTTATTGCTATTTTTCTTCCTGTACACTTCCAATTAATCTACCTAGCTTCTTTCACTTTCTGCCTGGTGTTTCCCTTCATTCCCACTAGCTTAAGTCTGTTCTCAAAGCATCATTAATTGCTTCAAATCTGAACTTTAATTTTAACTACAAACTGCACTTAATGCTTTTTTTTGACATTGATTCACTTGTCTTTATTAAAGTCCCCGACTGACTCTGAAACAAAAAGGAGAACTTGCTGGTGAAAATGAGCAGGCCTGTGGCATTTGTTGGAAGAAAGCAGAGTTAATGTTCAAGCCCAATGATTCTTCATCAGAACAGGATTCTGGAAAACTGGAAAACTTTGAGGTTCTTTTTCATTTTCACTTTCTTACTGACTGTCACTGACATCAATACTTCTGACAAACTATAGATGTGAAACAACTCTGCAAACCCTCAGTAGTTTTTTTGACATATGTGGTATTGGGCATAGCTTCAACATTTATCCACTCCAATCAATCAAATTGAAATACTCTTTCCTTTCTACTTCAAAGAAACTGACCTGTACTTATTCCCACTGTGTTTTTGTGTGTCCATGGAACTTTGATTGGATCATTTCTAATTATGAGAGATACTTGACAATCTTTCACCAACTCTTCTATATTTCTATATAACGTTAGACGTCAAAAATAGCTTCTTGCTACTTCTTGTTACTTTCATACGGACTTTTCTTGTGTTTTTCAAACAATCTCTCTCTATGATATGGACGTGCCAGTGTTGGACTGGGGTCGACAAAGTCCGAAGTCACATGACCCCAGGTTGTAGTCCAACAGGTTAATTTGAATTCACAAGCTTTCAGAGCACTGCTCCTTCGTCAGTGAAACTCTGAAAGTTTGTGATCTCAAATAAACCTGTTGGACTCTAACCTGGTGTTGCATGACTTCTGACTTAATTTCAATCTAAATCTTGACAAGCTAATGACTCTTAAACCTCATAAAAGGCAGCCTTAATCTACTACTTAGTTCGCTTCTACATTAACACAACCTCTTGCAATTTCTCATCATCACACCCTTTAAGTCAGTTATTCTAACATAATTCAGCTCTTCAATAAGCATTGCTTCCTTGCACATTTCTGCACTGATTTATCTGGCATTTATATATGTAGAACAATTCAGAAATAACTCAGTGGCTAGGAATGAATTGATCATCATAGAAAATCTACATCCCGCAGGAATGTAGTGATAGGTTGACTTATGATATTTAATGTCATACTAATGCTAATTTTATCATTTAGTCCTCCTTCCTCAAAGTGCTTCTGAGCACTTCCTCAAAGACAATTGATCTCTTACTGGTCCCCTATGAAAATAATATATCTGACATATTTTCTTCAATGAATTCCACCCATTAAAAGCTCAGTTGATGTCCCTACATGTTTAACCTTTGCAGCAGTTCAAAAATGCAACTTATCACCACCTTTGCAAGGGCATTTAGTGACGGGCAATAATTGCTGCCTTAGCCAGAGATGCCCATGTCTTGTGAATGAATAAAAAATATTATTTCTCAGAACAATTTCACAATCAAGACTCTTTCACTATTGAGAATATTTTTGCCCTGATATATTTTAAGTTCGAAAAACTCCTGCATAATAATTTAAAATTTTAATTCGAATTTTCAGTGGCTAATGATGCAAACTTTTGCTTTAGCATTATCACCATGTTTTCGAGAAACATCAGAACGACAATAGCTTGTGATAGTCAGCTTTAATTGCCAACCAAATTTATGGAACAATAACTGAACAGGCAAATTTAAAAAAAACACTAAACCCTCTAATAAGAAAACAAATAAAAGTTTTGCAAGCTCTGTACTGATTCATGCTTTATAGTATATAGTCGGGTGTTTACGTTCACTCGGAAGAAACTGGTTAACTCATTCGCAAAGGTATTATTCAGAACTCGCTTCATAGATTTCAGATTAACACAAAGATTATGGAGAAAATTTTAAAGTTTCGCTGTATTAACCTAAAAATCGTCAAATAAATTGGCCACTTTCAAGCCCAATATCACTGGTCACTGTGCAGTTGAGTCCTATTGTTACTTTTGAATGGAAAGCCTGCTCTCAGTAAATTTACTGAAGATGTTGTCATGGCAACTGAGCAATAAATCCCATTTTATGCTCACACTGACATTTTTTTTGTTGAAATGATTTACAGGTGGAAATTTGTTAGTGTCCCGATCATTTTGAAACAAGGTCTATTCATTTTTCATGTTAGAATTGTGTTACAGATAGAAGAAAGATGCTCAGGGGACTCATATCCTCACATCCATCAAAAAGTCCTCAAAAGATCATGTGCTTGTACTGCCAAATAGCAAATAAAGTGGAGCACCCCAAAAATGAAAGGCAGTTTAGTGTTTATTTAATTGCTTAGAACTTCAATAAGTGGCCTTGTGTTAAAGTAGAATTTGATTTCATTCATTTTCTGTACAATACAATAATATAACGTTCATTATAAATGGAGGGCATCCTAGAATCTTGGAACACAAGCCAGACTTCCCTTTGGGTTTTGTTAAGTTCAGAGCTGTTTTTGTGTTTCAGAGTCATTTGAATTTTAATTCTCAATGGTTCAGAGCTACATGCATGCACTGGTTTTATGAATGTGATTCTATAAATCACTGCACAGTACAGATAAGGGCATCAAGAAAGTATTATGTTTTAATACTCTTTCATCAATAATTACTTCAATTCACTTCCTGGTTGCATTTGCTTATAATGCAATCATACATTTTGCTATAAATGGCAAATGTTGCCAGAACAGTATTAGTTAATGTGTTATTTTAATACAAGCTAGTCTTCATTAATCTATGGAGCAGAAGAAAGTTAATACTTAGAGATTTTACAGTCAGGTCCATAATAGCTTTTTCAGGTTTTCAGGAAAGGCTAAAGAGGGAGTTGTTGAGGTCCCCTCATCCAGCCAGAGGTCCCCTCATCCAGCCACTGCTTAAAAGCCCAACACAAAGATGATGTACCAGCTGGAAATGGCGGGGTTATTTTGCCTCTGAATGCTGGTGTAAGCATAGAGGACAAGATGCTCACAATGACAGCAAATCCCTCTTTTCACCTAGCCAACATTTCAAATGAATCTTGACCCAGTCAAAAAGCATCTAGTGAGGTTGGAGGCAGCAATAGAGGCTGTTACGATTAGATAGCAAACTTGGCTGGGGGCTGTAGTAGCAACTCAAAATCCCAGGATAACAAGCCAGAGTCCATTATGACTAGCCTCCCAGGGAGAGAAGATGTCTCTTCTCCTATTTGATGGTTCTGGAAGACCCATAGTCCATACTGTTAATAGTGCAGGTCATCAGCAACTAATATGAGTTGACTCCAGCTCCATCATTATCTATAACTTCTGCCCACATTTCTTGAAAGTCTCACCACAAATCCTGACAGAATTCAATACTGTAATCCTTCACCATCAAATTAAATATAGATGGAATCAGAATCATTGCTAAAACAAAAGAAGGGTCAGGTTGAAATCTGCATACAGTTGCAAGTGCTAACTCAAAACAGGGGCAACTGGCCTTAAACAGTGCAGGAGAAAACAGTGCCCCTAGTGACTCCAGCTAATGCTAGAACACAGTTGAAAATACTTCCCTCTCTGTATCACCTCTCCAGTGTTAGTGAGGTGAGGCTGGCATACAATGCCACCCAGGACAGAACAAGGATAGAGTCGGAAGGGGCGGGTGAAGGATATATCAGCCCAGTTAGAAAAGAGGTCACAACCCTGTGTAAGCCCTTTCCCCCAGTAAATAAAATCATTTTTAAAAATCAGGGTGCAGAGTTGAACTTACATTCGAGTCAAGAAATTGCTAGAAAAGGGTGTTGTTTGCAACCCATACAGACACAAAAGCTATTGAAATAGTTAAAAAGTGATTTTTTTTAATGCTATCAATAGGTAGGTGTGTTTCATTCTCAACAATATGAATCAGCTGAATTTGGTAGACATCTAACTTGAACTCAGAATTTTAAGGGAAAAATTATAAACAGAAGAGGTGCAAGAAATATTCTGTTCTACCTGCTTGTTTTTTAAAGTTGGTCCTACAAACTGCTAAACAGTTTTGAGACAATTGGAACATTTGAGCAAAGTCAACAAAAAGCCAGTTAGAAATGATCAATTTCCAAATTTTAGATTCATAGACATGCAAGCTGGAGACAGACCCTTAGGTCCAATTGTCCATGCTGACCATAATCCCACAATAAAGTCCTGCAATCCCCAAGTCCCTCCTCCCTACCTTTTATCTTCTCCTGCTGAACACCTTCAGGAATGGCCTGAAGAAGGGCCTGTGCCCGAAACGTCGAATCTCCTGTTCCCTGGATGCTGCCTGACCTGCTGTGCTGTTCCAGCAATAAAGTTTCAACTTTGATCTCCAGCATCTGCAGACCTCACTTTCTCCTCGAAGTATTAAGACACAGCATTATTTGGTGAATGTATTGTCCATCCACTTTCAGATAAGTCTATTTTGCCAAAATTCGATTATTTGTTGTTGACTAAAGAATCCTAGCTGACTTTTATTAATACTGAGAGAAAGTGAGGATTGCAGATGTTGGAGAATCCGAGTCGAAAAGTGTGGCACTGGAAAAGCACAGCAGGTCAGGCAGCATCCGAGGAGCAGGAGAGTCGATGCTTCAGGCATAAGCCCTTTATCAGGAATGTGGTGAGGGAAAGGGGGACAAAAGATACGTAGGAGGGTGGGGCGTAGGGGTGGGGGTAAATAGCTAGTTACTGGTGGGGATTGATTGTGATAGATTGATGGGTAGAGTGGAGCAGATAGGTGGGAAGGAAGATGGACAGTTAGGACAGGTCAAGAGGGCGGTGCCAAGTTGGAGGTTTGGATCTGAGATGAGGTGGGAGGAGGGGAGATTTGGAAACTAGTGAAGTCGATGTCGATGTTGATGCCATGTGGTTGAAAGGTCCCAGGCAGAAGATGAGGCATTCTTCCTCCAGTCATTGGGTGGCTTAGATTTGGTGGTGGAGGTGGCCCTGCACTTGCATGTTCTTGGCAGAGTGGGAGAGGGTGTTGAAGTGATCAACTGATTCATATTCAGCTGATTCATATTTTTGAGAATGAAACACACCTACCTATTCATAGCATTTAAAAAAAGTCAATTTTTAACTCTATTTCAATAGCTTTTGTGTCTGTAGGGGTTGCAAACAACACCCTGTTCTAGCAATTTCTTGACTCGAATGTATATGGTGGGTGAGAGTATTGCAGAGATGTTCCCTGAAACGTTCCGTGAGTTGGTGTTCTGTCTCCCTGATGTAGAGAAGACCACCTTGAGAGCTATAGACACAGTCAACGAAGTGGGTGGATGTGCAGGAAAATCTTTGCCAGATGTAAAGGATCCTTTGGGTCTTGGATGGAGGTGAGGGAGGGAGATGTAGGTGCAGGTTTTGTACCTCTTGCGGTGGCAAGGGAAGGTGCTGTGAGTGGAGGGTGCGTTGGTGGAGGGAGTATACCTAAGGGGAACTTGTAGTCCTGGAAATAGGAGGCTATCTGAGATGTCCAGGAGTGGAATTGCTCCTCCTGTGAGTAGATTGGCAAAGGTGAAGTAATTGGGAGGAAGAGATTGCGTTCTTACAGGAGGGAGTGGGTGGGAGGAGGTGTAGTCCAGGTAGCTGTGGGAGTCAGATAGGTTTGAAATAGCAATCCGTGTTGAGTCAGTCACTGGAAATGGAGATGGAGAGGTCCAGGAAGGAGAAGGAGGTGTTCGAGATGGTCCAGTTGAATTTGGGGTCAGGGTGGAAGGTGTTCATGAAGTGGATGAACTGATCAACCTTCCCATGGGAGCATGAGTTGGCGCCAATCAATGTAGCAGAAGAAAGGGTGGGGTATGGATCTGGCGTAACTGTGGAAGATGGACTATTCTATGTATCCTATGAAGAGGCAGGCATAGCTGGGGCCCAAGCAGGTGCACATGGCTACCCCTTTGGTCTGAAGGAAGTGGGAGAATTCAATGGAGAAGTTGTTGAGGGTGAGGACCAGGTCCATAATTTGAATGAGTGTGTTGCTGGAGGGGTACTGGTTCGGTCAGCAGGAGAGGAAGAAACAGAAGGGTTGGAGGCCTTCACATGGTGGATGGACGTGTATAGTAACTGGATGTCCATGGTGAAGGTGAGGCACTGGGGGCCAGGGAAAAGAAAGTCATGGAGAAGGTGGAGGGCATGGATGGTGTCCTAAATGTATGTGGGCAGTCCCAGCTACGTTCCCCCAGCCCCACCCCCACCGTCCTATTTATCTCTCAGCTCCCTTCCCACTCCCACATTCCTGATGAAGGGCTTATGTCCAAAATGTCCACTCTCCTGCTCCTCAGATGTTGCTTGACCTACTGTGCATTTCCAGTGCCATTCGACTTTTTTATTAATACTGAATTTGACACTTCTGAGACCTACAGAATCAATCACACTACTAACCAGGTTAAATTTACAATTTGTGTGCTCAGTGGAGGAAGGATACTAGAAGAGGGTAAACTGCACCCCTCCAATCTCAGCCATAACAAGGAATTCACAAGCCATTTATGATCAATAGCAGATACAACTAGGACTATTTGTACTAACTAATTCAACAGTCCAGTCTTGTTTTATTGATTAGATTCCCTACATAGTGGAAACAGACCATTTGACACAACCAGTCGTAACCCATCCTCCAAAGATTAACCCACTCAGACCCATTTACCTCTGACTAATGCACTTAACACCATGGGCAATTTGGCATGGACAGTCCACCTGACCAGCACAACTTTGGACTGTGGGAGGAAACCGAAGCACCTGGAGGAAACCCACGCAAATACGGGGAGAATGCAAACTCTAGACAGACAGTCTCCTGAGGCTGGAATTGAAGCCAAGTCCCTGGCGCTGTGAGGTTGCAGTGCTAACCACTGAGCCACCATGCCGCCCTGATCACTATTGGGTATAAAATCCTTCAATCTTGGTCTTTCTCATGAGGAATTTCAGTGCTCTATTGCTTTCAAAGATGTGGCCACTGATCTCCCTTTACAGCAGCTCCATTTCAGCTAGGACACCCACAGGCTTCCACTTCCTGCATGCTTTGAGAGCCAACAGCACTCAAACACAGAATGCTCCACTGAGTGCTCACCTCCCAACCTCACAGAGCAGACTAACATCTCAGCTTCACTGAGCTGACAGCTGCTCCCTGTGGCTTTTCACCCCATCATCACTGAGCCACCATTTGCCCTTTAGCTTTCTCTGCTCTGACTAATCTGTCCACATGAGCTTGGTTTTACTTCGTCTAAATCATGAATTACTGACACTGAACCTTGAGCCCCTCCATGACATAAAATTCACCAACGTCAAAATAATCCATTTATTCTGACTTGGTGCTGAATATTACCAGAAATC
Source organism: Chiloscyllium plagiosum (assembly GCF_004010195.1). NCBI lineage: Eukaryota > Metazoa > Chordata > Chondrichthyes > Orectolobiformes > Hemiscylliidae > Chiloscyllium > Chiloscyllium plagiosum. The sequence continues at coordinate 38,810,934 of NC_057726.1, forward strand.
AGCAAAGTCTCATCTTTGTCGAGTTACATGGAGGGTTTGTCTCCATGAGGCCGAGCAAAATTTCTTGTGCAATTATCCCAAACAGTCTCATCAAATAGATACCATGCCTCACTTGTTCGATGCTAGCCAGATTCTCCCAGTCAATGTAGCTGGAGGTACTCTTTAGTTCCAGGATACCCCAGACTCCCTGGTCGTGTTTCAATGGTCAAGCAGTGCCAACCTGGGGCTGCCCTGATTTTGGAGACATTAGCAAGAAACCCGCCACGGCAGATGATGGAACTTAAATTCAATAAAAATATGGAATTGAATCTAATAATAACCATAAAACTATTGTTGATTGTCAGAAAAAAACCTATCTGGTTCACTAATGTCCTTTAGGGAAGGAAACTGCTGTACTTACCTAGTCTGGCTTACAAGTAACTCCAGACCCACAGTGATGTGGTTGACTCTTGACTAGCCTTTGGGCAATGAGCGATGGGTAATAAATGCTAACCTAGCCAGCGATGCTCAAATCCCTTGAATGAATAAAAACATGGACACGAAAATCAAGGGCAAGTTGGAGCTTTGCTTTGTAGACAGGGACTGGAAGTCCTGATGGATGGCTGGCACAGAGAAGGAATATCCTTTTACCTCAGGACTAGTGAGGACTGGCCAGATCCTGCCAGCTTGGTCCAAGGTTGCCACCAGGACCAGTGTGGTCTCAACAGTCTGGAAAATACCTAGCAATGCCAAAAGAAGGTCAATGACCTTCTCTGCTCTGCCAAGATTAGTGCCACCATTTTCTGTCTACTACCTCACGTTGACTCTATATCTGTTACTGCACACACTGCCCACCAAGACTCATGCTCCGTCACTTTCACCATCGTATGTAGCATCTTCTTTCACTTGCTGTCACTCACTTAACCCCAAAACCACTACCCCTTCATGCCCTCTGTGCTGCTGACTCACTCACACAGGAAAACACAATCCTTTTCCCCCACTTGCATTTGTACCAACATGCTGCGCCAACAACTTCCATCTTACTCAATCCTTCTCTTCATCTCATTTCAGATGGAAATGATCTATAAAAGGGTTGAAAAAAATGGGACATGGTGGGATGTCCAACATGCAGCTACTCACTGTCTAGAGCAGAGAATTTGGCCACAATCAAGAGAGCAGTGTTGAGAGCCCTTGGAGGGCGAGATCACAGCTGTCTTTCAAAAAACACTGGTAAGGCTGTGTCCCTCACTCTGCACCAGCTCAGATACTGACACCTCCATGTGAACATTAAAGATGATAATGTTAATATTAAAGATGCAAAATTAAGTAATAATGAGGGCCATACTGAGTGATAATCTTTGTCAATAGGCCTCTCATCATTCACTAGTGAGAATCTTGTCATAATATCCAGGACATGGTTGGAAAATGTAAATTTTTGATTTTGTCATCAAATAGGATTTTGTTCAACTTCTCATCCAATTTTTCCAAATTTCTGGCCCTACCTCACATTGGTCATGGGCTGGACCATTGTTTCATAACCATTTGTATGTAACTTGTCACTATCCAAATCTACTGCATCTACTGGCTCCCTGTTATCCAAGGAAATTATCAAATCCCCAGCTTTTTGAATCACAAAATAATAGTGGCTTTGCCTGATTGTATAATGATTCTCCACATACTCTACTATTTCCTGCATTTGGATTCCAGAATTTTCCCAATGTTAGAATTTAGGCAAACAAACCCTCTAATTTCTTGCTTTCTGATTCCCTTCTTTCTGAAATAATTCATTACATTTGGTATTTCCAATCAGATGTATTTTTTCTAGAACCTTGGAAGTTTTGTAAGATGACAACCTCAATGCATCCATTATCTACAGTTGTATAGCATGGAAATAGACCCTTTGATCCAACTCAATCGTACTGACCAGATCTCCTAAATTAATCTAGTCCCATTTGAGAACATTTGGCCATATCTCTCTAAACCCTTCCTATTCACATACCAATCCAGATGCCTTTAAAAATGTTGTAATTGTACCAGCCTCCACCACTTCCACTGGCAGCTCATTCCATACAAGCACATCCTCTCTCCCATGGGTCCCTTTAAAATCTTTCCCCTTTCACCTTAAACCTATGTCCTCTAGTTTTGGACTCTCCTACCTGGAAAAGACTTTGGTTATTCAACCTATTCAGGGCTCCGGCCTGAAACGTCAATTCTCCTGCTCCTCAGATGCTGCCTGACCTGCTGTGTTTTTCCAGCAACACAATCTCGACTCTGATCTCCAGCATCTGCAGACCTCACTTTCTCCTACTTGAACAAGTATCTGGCAAGCTGAAGATCGGATCCAGGGATCAAAGACCACTGAACTGACTTTCCAATTTTCTCTATCTCTACGAATAATCTATTTTCCTTGTTTGCTTAAGGGGGAGTTTATAAGGGGTTTTGCGTTTTAGTTACTTGTACTAAATAATAATTCTTACTTAGTACAGAAACCTGCTTTGGGCTTTCTATCAACCTTAGTCTGAAAGTCTGGTAAATTAGGGTATACTATGTAGTGTAAAAAAGACTTCAACATTTGCTACAGCTCCAGGAATAATGGATCTCATCTTATGCAGTGATACCCTGGTGGGTTGTAATACAGTCTTAACATCTATGTGGCTTGCTCTATTTAACTATACACTACAATCAAAAACATCTACTGAATTGGGTGACATGGTGGCTCAGTGGTTAGCACTGCTACCCCACAGCACCAGGGACCCAGTTTCAATCCCAGCCTTAGGTGACTGCCTTTGTGGAGTTTGTATATTATCCCTATGGCTGTGTGGGTTTCCTCCAACTGTCCAAAGATGTGCAGGTTTGGTGGATTGGCCATACTAAATTGCCCATAGTGTGCAGGATAGGTGGGTTATCCAGGAGGAATACAGAATGATAGAGATGGGGTGGGATGCTCTTCAGAGAGTTGCTGTGGACTTGAAGGGCTGGATGGCCTGCCTCCACTCTGTGGGGATTCTATGATGCAAATTTCCACTTTTAAACTGAGATATATTTGCTGGTACCAATATGATTGCCAATATATGCTTTCACTAATATTGTAATTTCAATTGGCATTTGTCATTCTTTGTAAAACCACATTTAGGAGAAATATCACTGCTCATCTGCCTGCTCTCTGATGTCAACAAGTAGTATTCTTGCTGTGAAAACCTTTGAAAAATTACACTTTATTCAAAGACATATAAATAAGTTCTTAATGAAATTCTATGCTCATAATTACAACAGAGAAACCTCTTACCCTAAAATAAAATAAATTATGAATGTTGAATTTCTGTGTTATAATAAAAATCCACCTTTTTAAAAATTAATTATGTATTTCAGCTTCCATTAATTCCATATATGTATCCTATTTTTATCTTGTTCCCTGGAAAATTATCTAAAAGGTGAAGCATAATCAACATTTTTAACTCCTGGCTTGCTGTCTATGAGAATTATTCAATGTCATTAGCTGCTTACCCTGCTTGATGACACCACTGCTGCTGGATGCCTTGACTAGGCGGCAGACTCGAGCCACCTACTGGAGCGATGAAATCTGTGTCCCAGAGATTGCTAGATCTTTGTGGGTCATTTTCTTGAGGTCAGTAGCAAGTGTCACCACTTCAACATTGCTGACACTCATCATATTGTAGGTGACTGCAAACACCTGACCATTGAAGAATAGGCAGCATGTCCGACACCATGATCCAGATATTTAAATGAATGGCCAGTAAATCAGTGCATAAATGGATTTTGTATTGCTCGGGAGGGAGGGTTGACAATGTAAGAAGCTGAAAATTACTTCATCTACCGATCACAAAGTAATGCCCATTTCAAAAGCAGCCAATGTGTTATGATAATGTTGTGCAACTGCCTTGCACCTAACATTTAAAACCTGTGATATTTTCTACAAGTGTTAATGTTTCCGAATTTCTCAGAAAATATCTCCAATTGCTTAGTCAGATGTTACTTCAATTTTACTTACACGTTAAAGGGTACATGATTTATAAATCCTGATATTTGCAATACAGCAAATGAAAAAATATTTTAAAATATGGATTATGGGGATCCAAGATGGCAGCAATCTGATTAGATCAGCTTTACTGAGCAATGCACCCCAACCCAGGGTAGCAATATTTTTATGCCCCTCCACCTTAGTTTTGTTTTTGGAAGAAATTACTGTTAAACAGTTGTACAGCTGTTTAAATCCTTTTTCGAGCGAGCAAGAATGACTAAGCAAATGGTCAAGTCTCAACACTCGGGACACTCGCCGAAAATATCGGGAAGGGCCAAGACTACAACAATGGAAGCAGCTGCAAATCCCTCAGCAGCTGTGAAGGAAATGCCTGTACAGCAGAACATCATGGAGGAACTCAGAGCGATCCGATAGCTGATCCAGGAGATGGGCGAAGGGACTCGTAATCGGCTCGAGCCAATCTTGGCCACGCTGCAAAAGCATCAGAAGGAGTTGGAAGGGCTCCGGAAGCGAGTTGAAGAGGTTGAGTGGCGGACCGCAGTGCTGGAGACCGAAGTTGAGTCCTCGGTGGGGTGGATCCAGGCCCTTGAAAAGCAGGTTCAGGCCCTGACTGAGCAAGTGGATGACCTGGAAAATAGAGGTAGGAGGAAAAACAATGTCCTCGATTTGTTTCCTTCTATTGATTGGTTTTGGAGTGAAGTGTGGGGGGGAGGGCGCGGTTGGAGGCGTGTGTAGGAAGTGTAAGCACCCTCAATGGGTGGGTAGAGTCCCCCATTAAGTGCCTTTCGTGTTTGTTGTTAGTTTTTTTTGTAAATAGACTCCATGAATCTTCTTTTGTAGATGCTCAGGTCATTGGGCTCCTGGAGGGAGTAGAAGGTGGGCAGCCAGCAGGTTTTGTTGAAGAGTGGCTGCCACAGTTTCTTGGCTGGGATGCCGAGGCAGACCGGGTGAAAGTTGACAGAGCTCACTGGGTTGTGGTGCACAGAGCCGGTCAGGGTCTGCGCCTCTGCCCAGTTCTGATATGATTTTAATGCTACAGGGACAAGCAGAGAGCCATGGAAACTTCTAGAAGGTTGGGCATAGATCTGCAGGCCCTGACTAATTAGGGAACTAAGATAATGTTTTTCCATGTCTTTTCTGCAGCAGTGATTCGTAAGAGGAAATCGTTGGGTGAGGTTAAGAGAAGGTTAAAGGACCTCGGTATTTGATATTCGACGAGATACCCAGCGGTGCTTTGTATTACTTACAAGGAGACTGTGCGGTCATTTGATTCCTCAGAGCAAGCAAAAAACTTCTTGGCCACTATAAAATAATGCAGATGGACTTATGGATATGAACAATAATGTCTGGGTTTTCTTTTCTTGCTTTTATTTCTTGTACTTTCAATCTTTTCCCACAGAAGTTGTTGTTGGTTTTGTTTTCTCTCCAAGCTGGAGTGGCAATGATATATTATGGGGGCGTGGGCAGAGTGCTCACTGTTTTTGTTATACCTTTGTGTTTACAATGTCCTCGATTTGTTTTCTTCTATTGATTGGTTTTGGAGTGAAGCGTGGGGTGGGGGGGGGGCACGGTTGGAGGTGTGTATGGGAAGTGTAACCTCCCTCAATAGGTGGGGTAGAGTCCCCATTGAGTGCTTTTCATGTTTGTTGTTAGTTTTATTTTGGGTTTTTTTTGTAAATAGACTCCATGAATCTCCTTTTGTGTATGCTCAGTGTGCTGTAATTCAAATTCTTCCTCTCAGCAGGTCAAAGGTGATAGTAAAGGATCATGGTTAGCAGCATTCTTAAATGGTACACCTGAAATAATGGTATACCTGAATTTATTAGAGGGATCCATTCACTAGTTAAAAGAAAAAGGGGTGTTGTCAAGTCTTAGAAAGGAGAGGGTGGATGTTGCCCTGTTGCAGGAGACTCACCTGAATGACAAGGAACACTTGAAGTTGCAGCATGATCGGGTGTTTTTCTCGTCTTTTAGTACTAGGAGCAGGGGAGTGGCCATACTCGCCCGGAAGGGTCTCCCATTTAATTTAATACGTTGTGTTAAAGATGAGTATTGGTTGGTTTGTTATTCTTAAGGCACTTGTACATGGTGAGGAATGTGGTATTTTGAATATCTATTGTCTTCCAGCGCATCCTCTTAAATTTCTGACTGATGCACTATCTGAGCTAATAGCCTTAGCATCGCGGCATATTATTATAGGAAAGGACTTTAATTGCCTCATGGATCCTGTGCTGGATAGAATGCCCGAAGGTCCCCCAAAGTTTTCTTCACAATCTAAACAGTTGGGTGATCTATGTGTGAAACTGGGGTCGGTAGACATTTGGAGACGTTTACACCCTACGGGCAGAGATTTTCCATTCTTTTCCAATCCTCATAAGTGCCACACAAGGATCGATTATTTCCTAACTCCTGCGGATTTTTTTAGATTTGATGGTATCCTGTTCAATTGGGAATATTGTCATCTCTGATGATGCAGTGGTGTATTTAATGGTTAAGATGAAGGGTGATGTAATGGGCTCACAGTACTGGACAATGGATCTCTTCATCCTCAAGGACAGCAAGTTTATGGAATACTTCTCTCGGGAATTTGAAGTTTTTTTGGCCACCAGTTCAGGTACAGCTAGTAATCCGTCCATTCTTTGGGAGATTGCTAAGGCCTGTGCTAGAGGGATAATTATCTCACACTCGGCCAGTCAGAACCAAAGAAGGGAGAGCAGCACGGTCTTCTTAAGGCATGACTGAAGGCAGGTGAGATGGCATATTACAGTAGACCATCAGTGACTAAGCTGCAGTGGATCACAGCTCTCTGATCTACCTTAAACTCCATTCTAACGCGTACAGCAAGGAAGGAACTTTCTTTTGTGAGGCAGAGGCTGTTTGAACATGGTGATAGGCCGGGTAAATACTTGCATATTTGATCAGGAAGAAGAATGTCTCCCAGTCTATTGCTTCTATTAGGGAAAGGAATGGGACTCTTACTTATGACGTTAAAAAGATCAATGCAGTGTTTTGGAGGTTTAACTCTGAACTTTACCAATCTGAATGCTGTGAGGACAGATGGGATAAAATGGAGTGTTTCTTTAGGCACTTGGATCTTCCTGATGTGTCTGCTTAACAGTTGTCTCTCTTTAGTGCTCCATTAACAGCACAAGAGATGCAGGAGGCGGTGAGGCAACTTCAAAGTGGAAAGGTGCCTGGCCCTGATGGTCTTCCCAGTGAGTTTTATAAAGAATTTGTAAACATACTGTCAGGGCCAATGCTAGACATGTATTAACTATTCATTTGGTCATGATTGCCTCCCATCATCCTTGAGAGAGGCTAATACCTCTCTTATCATCAAGAAAGGGAAGGGCCCAAAAGACTGTGCTTCTTACAGACCCATCTCACTTTTAAACTCTGATTTAAAAATTTTATTGAAGATTCTGGCATTGAGGTTGGAAAGGGTGTTGCCTTCTTTTGTTAAGGAGGGTCAGACGAGCTTCATAAAGGTTCTCAGGTCCTTTAATAATGTTAGGAAGTTGCTTTACATTATTCAAGTGTGCCAGCAGCAGTCTGTTCAAGGGTTGATGGTTGCCTTGGACACGGAGAAGGCATTTGACTGTGGATTGGCCATATCTTTTTTATACCATGGAGCAGTTTACCCCAGGTGAGGTGTTTATCAGATGGGTAAGGATCCTTGACAGTGATCCTCTGGCAGCGGCCTTCACTAATGGTATAAGGTCTGATCATTTTAACATTGGTAGGGGCAGTCAGCAAGGCTGTCCCCACTCACCTTTGCTCTTCACATTGATGATTAAGCCACTGGCAGAGGCCACTCATGGGACTCTAATATAGCTGCCCCAAAAGTAGGGTCAAAGGTGCATAAGATCACATTATATGCGGATGATGTTCTAATTTTTCTCTCGAATCCGGCAGTTTTGGTGCCGTGTTTAATACAATATATTAATTCATTTGGCTTTTTCTCAGGTTACAAGATCAATTTTTCAAAATCGGAGGCTATGCCTAGGGGAGTCTTAGGGGAATACCAGACGTTGAAGGTGGGAATTGGGAAGCTTTCTCTATTTGGGCCTCTCTGTTACTCCTAGTTTTGATCAGTTATTCAAGGTTAATTTTGTTCATTTGTTTGACAAGATTAAACAAGACCTTCAAAGATGGGGGCCTTTCCAATATCATGGCTAGGTTAAGTTGCTCTTATTAAAATTAATGTTCTTCCTTGCTTATTATACCCTTTGTGGATGCTTCCCTTGCTTTATCCTAGACAAATATTTCTGAAATTGAATGGTTGGTTTTCTTCTTTTATTTGGTATCGTAAGCATTCCCTTATCAAGCTTACAAGATTGCAAATGCCCCAGGGGTTGGGAGAAGTGGACCTCTGGATGTCAGAAGATATCAATTGAGCTCCCTCATATCTTTTGTGAGTGATCGGGCCTGCGAGGGCTCAGCGTTGCTATGGGTGGACATTGTGTCCTCTTATTAACTTGTTGTTTCTGGACAAAATGAGGACAGTTGAGGAACATTGCTGCAATCCAATAGTTATTAACACTGTCGAAGCATGGAGGTCAATGAGACAGATGGAGGGTAATATGTCTAAAACATCTTTCCATACTCCCATAGTTGGGATGCCAGGTTTCCGGCCAGGGACAATGGATCCCAGGTTTAAGTCCTGGGCGGATAGGGAAGTCTCTTGTTTGGGTGACCTGTTTGAAGATGAAACGTTAATATCATTTGATCAAATAACTCATAAGTATGGATTATTAAATAGGGGTCTCTTTGTTTTTTTTTCAGATCAGAGATTTTATCCAAAAAGAGACTACGCTTCTGACTGAGGGTTATAGATCTGATACAGAAAAGAGGGTGCTTCAGGCTAAGAGTACTCTTTCAGTGAGTGCTCTCTATCATTTGTTGGGGGGAGGTTCCTCGGGAGCCATTGAGCGTCTACGTGAGGTCTGGGAGAGAGAGTTGGGGTGGAGATCACTCAGGAAACCTGGGAGGACATTTGTGAGAATGTGAGGAAGATTTTGATATGTAATGGGACCCATGCCATGCAGTTAAAAGTTCTTCATAGGGGCCATCTGGCCCTAGATCATCTTGTGAAATTTAAGCAGGGTGCGTCTTCAATGTGCCCCAAGTGTAAAATAAATACGGATACCCTCACTCATTGCTTGTGGTCCTGTCACAGGCTCCATACTGTAGTGCAGTGGCCGGAGCAATAGAGAGAGTCTTGGGGACTGAAGGCAAGGTGGACCCGCTTTCTCTTCTGCGTTCGCTGAATTTATCTCCCTTCGATGTACATGGGAAAAAGCTTTTAACATCCTCACTTTTTGTGCGAGGAAGAACATTCTGAAGTACTGGGTGTCTGAGACAATTTTTATAAGACATGGCAGCCCTTTTTGAATTATTTGGAAGCAGATCTGTACTGCCATTTCAATTAGAGCTTTTGTCTAGCCATGATGGTTTGGTTTTTATAAGCCTAATGTCCTGAGGGAAAGAATTTCAAGCAAACGTGGGTTTAATAATTGATGCTCTTGAAGGTTATGAGTCTTGTTACACTGAATGGAGTTATTTATTTACTTATTTATTTATTGATGTGTAATGAGTGTAGTTGTGAGTTCTTTCGTAGACTACTAAAGTACAGAGGAACCTCGATTATACTAACGAGATGGGCAGGCAGTATTTCGTTCAGATAATTGATTATTCGATTAATTGATTCAATGCCTCTCCTCTGGGGCTCGGTGTTTTCAGAAGTTTCTTTTTTCCTCGCTCTGCCTGCCTTGTTCCCTCTCACTATCTCAGGGTTTGTTTCTGAGCAGTCACACACTTCCGTGTACGGGACCTGCTGCATTACTGAAGCCTCCAATATCCCCACCCCCATCAGGATTGACACAGTGAGCACTCGCTGAGTCCGCTCCCCATTCAGGGGACAAGGCAGCAGCACACCGCACGCGAGCCCCTTCCACCCCATATGCTCCCACCCTCACCCGCCACCCTCACCTGCCACCCTCACGTCCGGACCCGCAATCCCATCCAATCCCGACCCCCATCTGCCCCCCAACCCCAT
>NC_057726.1:38821437-38840417 GCF_004010195.1 Chiloscyllium plagiosum
ACAGCCACACATACAGAGCCACACACACACACACACACACACACACAGAGCCACACACGCACACGCACTAACACACAAAGAACCACACACACACGCACACACACGCACACGCACGCACACACACACAGAGCCACACACAGACACACACGCACACGCACACGCACACACACACAGACACATACACACAAGCACCGACACATACAGAGCCACACATGCACGCACGCACACACACATGCACACACTCACACAACGTTTTACTGCAACATTTTGACAAACTCCAACTTTACCTTTTACAGGACAATATTAGAGAGATTATCTGGGAAAAGGGGGTTTAGGGAACATCGCTGTGTAGAACTCCAAGGAAAGTGGGGGTGGGGTGGGGACAGACAGAGGGAGAGAGTGTGTGGCTACTAAGGATAGCTGGTCATGTCGTTTCGTGGCTAGTTGGTGTTCATGGATGCGGATCGTTAGCTGTCTTCCTGTTTGTCCTATGTGGTGTTTTGTGCAGTCCTTGCATGGGATTTTGTACACTACATTGGTTTTGCTCAAGCTGGGTATTGAGTCTTTCATTCTGGTGAGTTGTTGTCTGAGGGTGGCTGTTGGTTTGTGTGCTGTTATGAGTCCTAGTGGTCGCAGTAGTCTGGCTGTCGGTTCAGAAATGTTTTTGATGTATGGTAGTGTGGCTAGTCCTTTGGTTTGTGGCATATCCTCATTCCGTTGTCTTTCCCTTAGGCATCTGTTGATGAAATTGCGGGGGTATCCGTTTTTGGCAAATACGTTGTGTAGGTGTTCTTCTTCCTCTTTTTGCAGTTCTGGTGTACTGCAGTGTGTTGTGGCCCTTTTGAACAGTTTCTTGATGCAACTTCTTTTGTGTGTGATGGGGTGGTTGCTTTCGTAGTTTAGGACTTGGATTGTGTGTGTGGCTTTCCTGTATGCGCAATTTCATCAACAGATGCCTAAGGGAAAGACAACGGAATGAGGACGTGCCACAACCCAAAGGACTAGCCACACTGCCATACATCAAAAACATTTCTGAACTGACAGCCAGACTACTGTGACCAGGACTCATAACAGCACACAAACCAACAGCCACTCTCAGACAACAACTCACCAGGTTGAAGGACCCGATACCCAGTATGAGCAAAACCAATGTAGTGTACAAAATCCCATGCAAGGACTGCACAAAATAGCTAACGATCTGCATCCATGAACACCAACCAGCCGCGAAACGACACGACCAGCTATCCTTAGTAGCCACACACTCAGATAACAAGCAACATGAATTCGGTTGGGACAATACTACTATTATAGGACAAGCCAAACAGAGAACAGCCAGGGAATTCACAGAGGCATGGCACTCATCCACAGATTCAATCAATAAGCACATCGACCTGGACCCAATATACCGGCCACAGCAGCGGACAGCTGGAACTGACAACCGGAAGCGGCAGATACAAATCACTATAAATGCTGGAGGAAAGATCACAGAAGCGCTTCACAGGAGGCTCCCAAACACTGAGGATGTCACCTAGACAGGGGACGAAACGTCTGCAACACAAATTCCCAGCTCGGCGAACAGAACCACAACAACGAGCACCCGAGCTACAAATCTTCTCACAAACTTTGATTTTTAAACAGTTTATGTGGAGGCACTTAAATTTATCTTGAACTTTTAAATAAAGGACACTTTTCAAAGGAAAATGTTCTGAGTACAACAGCAACAAAGTGCTCAGATGGAGTCATACAATCTGGAGAACGTTTAGGGAGAAGCTCAACAGTTCAAGATTGGGATAAGACTATTGCATTTAGGGCCACAGGAAGAGAGAATTTGAAAATTACCCATGAAGCAACAGCCAATTGTTATCTCTCTCTCTGTCTCTTGTCTGTCTCTCTCTCTCTCTCTCTCTGCCTCTGTCTGTCACTCTCTCTCTCTTCCTCTGCAAATCCTCTCAGCAAAGTATATGATGTGAATATCCACCTCAAGTCATCTTCGCCACTTACTTAGGATCCCTGGAAAGGATTCATGGGTGTCTTACCTCCATCTCCAGCAATTTAGCCAGAAAGACATACCAATGCAGAGTAATTTCAGAATCAGAACTTCATTTGAGATTATCTGAGAGTTATCCTTTGTTTCATTCTATTATCTGGTCAAGGTACTTTTAAGTTAGCACTCAACAGAGTTTTCCTGTCTTTATTTCTCCTCAGACATATGTCAATGTTAGATTTTTAAAAAATGGTAGATATATATTTGCACAATCCAAAATGTTTGTCAACAATCTTCAAATCTTTGTTTGAGTAAATTTGTTTTGTCAATAAACCAATTATTTGTCATTGACCAAAGAGTCCTGGCTGACTTTCTTAATACTGAACCTGACACTTCTGAGACCTACAGAATCAATCACACTACTAATCAGTTTAAATTTACAATTTGTGTGCTCAGTGGAGGAGGGATACTAGAAGAGGGTAAACTGCACCCCTCCAATCTCAGTCAGAACAAGGAATTCACAAGCCATTTATGACCAACAGAAGATACAACAGGACTATGTGCACTAACTAATTGAACAGTCTAGTCAGGTTTTACAGATCACCATTGGGTATAAAATCCTTCAATCTTGGTCTTTCTCATGAGGAATTTCAGTGCTCTATTGCTTTCAAACATGTGGCCACTGATCTCCCTTTACAGCAGCTCCAATTCAGCTAGGACGCCCACAGGCTTCCACTTCCTGCATGCTTTGAGAGCCAACAGCACTCAAACACAGAATGCTCCACTGAGTGCTCACCTCCCAACCTCACAGAGCAGACTAACATCTCAGCTTCACTGAGCTGACAGCTGCTCCCTGTGGCTTTTCACCCCATCATCACTGAGCCACCATTTGCCCTTTAGCTTGCTCTGCTCTGACTAATCTGTCCACATGAGCTTGGTTTTATTTCATCTAAATCATGAATTACTGACACTGAACCTTGTGGCCCTCCATGACATAAAGTTCACCGACGTCAAAATAATCCATTTATTCTGACTTGGTGCTGAATATTACCAGAAATCAGCAAAGTCTCATCTTTGTTGAGTTACATGGAAGGTTTGTCTCCATGAGGCCGAGCAAAATTTCTTGTGCAATTACGTTACAGGACCCCGGACTGAAGGGTGTCTTCTTCCACCTAACTGAAGACCACTCTCCTTCAACTTTGAGACATAACCACTTGGTTGAATCACATGCAGTGTTTGTGCCATGTTCACAGCTGGCACATTGTGGGTGAGAGATTGATATTTCTGTGGAATTCTGTTCCTTAAAGCAATGAATGTAGAAGCTTTAAGTATTTTTAAGGGAAAGGTACATAGATCATTGATTATTAAGGGGATGAAAGATTACCAGGGGTATAGAGGAATGTTGACTTGAGGTTTAAATGAGATCAGTCATGACCTTCTTGAATGGCAGACTATCCTCAAAGGACCAGGTGGCCTACTCTAGTTTGAACATTTGTATGTGAAGTACATCATTAAAATGCAGAAATGCATTGTAAGTAAATCAGTGATGTGCCATGGTGATGTGAAGAGGCCAGCACATGTCTGATACCAGCATCAGTGAATGTGGGATATCTATAACCACTGCCCATGGATTGTGCCCTGGAGATGTTGGTGCTCATTTTCCAAAAGGGAGGTCCATAGGAGCAAGCGGTGATCTGGAATTGCCAGGTATCTGCTCCAACTTTAATGTTTGGATTTCCTGGTGTGTAGTTTCTCTCTAGAGGGTGGGAGAATGGTAGACTGTATATTAATGATGGAAGATTAAGTAATAATAAGGTTGGCAATAAATATTGAAGCCCAATAATAGGCCTCCTGCCACTCACTGGTGAGAATCATGTCTCAACATCCAGCACTTGCTTAGAAAATGTATCGCTTTGGTCTCCATATCAAGAGAGGGCTCACTCAAAATCTTAGATGATGCTCTGAAATTTCTTACCATTGGTCGCATCATTCAAAAAGATTCTACCTGAGTTAAAATGATGCGGCATAACTCAGAAATAGAACAAATATCTCAGAATCCCTGAGAATTGCAACTGGTATGATTTGGTATGTACTGTCAGTCAAACCCTTTGAATGAGTATGTTAAGTTTTGTGTTTAGTACCAACCCAACACTTGATGTTAACACTTTGAATAGGTTTTGAACGTTATCTTTGATGTGTAATCAAGAATTAGGAATCCAAATGTACTTTGAAATAGATAGGTTGGTTAGGAATTGGATTATGAGAAGTCAAGAAGGATACTTCCTTCTCAACGGAAGGGATTGTTGGAAATTGGGGTCACTTTAAAACTGATTTTTCTAGCACGTACTGAGTAGCACGAGGTCTCATTTAACTGCCATCAGACAAATTACTAGCTTTCCCCAACGATAAACAATTTCTAATAAACAAGGCAGAAGGAAGGTGATAATAAAGACCATTAGCACATTATTTTCATAAGTTCATATTAAAGATCCATTTGGCACCATATGTGTCCTATTATCAATGCATTGCCTCGGCTAATAAAAAGTTTGTCCCTGAAATGAATGAAAACTAACTTTCAGATGGCAGTGGGAAAATAGGTAACAGTTATGGGCAGCACGGTGGCACAGTGGTTAGCACTGCTGCCTCGCAGCGCCAGAGACCCGGGTTCACTTCCCGCCTCAGGCGACTGACTGTGTGGAGTTTGCACATTCTCCCCGTGTCTGCGTGGGTTTCCTCCGGGTGCTCCGGTTTCCTCCCACAGTCCAAAGATGTGCAGGTCAGGTGAATTGGCAATGCTAAATTACCCATAGTGTTAGGTAAGGGGTAAATGTAGGGGTATGGGTGGGTTGCGCTTCGGCGGGGCGGTGTGGACTTGTTGGGCCAAAGAGCCTGTTTCCACACTATAAGTAATCTAATCTAATCTAATCTAATCTTATGCTGACATCATGCATAGATGTCGTGTGTTGAGTGACTAGGAGAATTCAAATATGATTGACACAGTGGAACTTACTAGCCCCTAGAAATAAAGTATAACAACATGTGCTCAGG
The DNA here is from genome assembly GCF_004010195.1 of Chiloscyllium plagiosum. Taxonomy (NCBI): domain Eukaryota; kingdom Metazoa; phylum Chordata; class Chondrichthyes; order Orectolobiformes; family Hemiscylliidae; genus Chiloscyllium; species Chiloscyllium plagiosum. The sequence goes on from NC_057726.1 coordinate 38,826,470, forward strand.
ATCAGAAAACATTCATCAGAGAGATGACTCCTTTACCTAGAAGGTGGACCAGAAGAGATTGAGGATAGATCCAGGGAAGAGTTCCTTTGCAATTCAGCAAGAGAACTGTTCCATTCCTCTGACCAACCCTCCTTCCGCCTACCAACCGGATTCATTCCTCCCATTGACCATCCAGGTGGTATCCTCTACCTGTGTTCAACTGTCCCTACCTCACCACTCCATCTCACCCAAAACTGTCCACCCCTCCCCCCCCCACAAATTTACCTGCAGCTCCCCTTACCCCCATCCCCAGTCCTGAAGAAGGGTTACACCTGAAGCGTTGACTTCTCCACCTCCTGATGCTGCCTGGCTTGCTGTGTTCTTCCAGCCTCCTGCCTGTCTATGTAATTTTCACCGTAGTGGAAACCAGCTCTGCCAAGGCAAAAATGTCAATGGTGTTCAAAATCCTAAGCTTCACCTCAAAAAGAAAGATTTATAATGATGGAGTTCATACATGCAAGGTTCAAGGAGCCAGCAGTCTCCTAAATGATCATTTGTTTCTACTTAAATATTACACTTTTCATTGTATTTATTTGATAAATACAAGTGACATCCACCTTATATAGGTTTATAAAATCATGAGGGGCATTGATAAGGTGAATAGCCAAAGTCTTTTCCCTAGGGTAGGAGACTCCAAAACTATAGCGCATAGGTTTAAGGTCAGAGGGGCAAGATTTAAAAAGGACCTGAAGGGCAACTTGTTCCACACAGTCGGTGGTGTGTATATGGGACAGGTTGCTAGAGGAAGTGCTAGCGATGATTACAGTTACAATCTGTAAAAGATATTTGGACAAGTACATGAATAGGAAAGATATAGAGGGATATGAGGCAAACGCAGGCAAATGGGACAAGTTTAGTTTGGGAAACCTGGTCTGCATGGATGAGATGGACCGAAGGGTCTGTTTCCATGCTGTATGACTCCATGACTCTATGACACTAAATGGATTCTGGAGTCCCCAGTGTCTAAATCATAGAGTTTAGACCAGGTAAGAACAGGTCTGTTCTCAAAGTTATTCTTTTATGAAGTTATCCCTTGGAAGCAGCCCTACGAGGACAGTCCAAGGACACACTGGGAGCTTGGTTCATTGAATCTTTGTAGGGGTAAAGAACTGGGATCTTTTTCAAGGAGAAGGAATGTGTCAGGTCTCCTTGAGGGTAGCCTCAGAGATCCTTTGTGGGGGTTAAAAGCCCTTTGGGAATGTAAACTCTGGAGGAGATTGTGTGAAAAAGATGCATGCATCCCTTCAAACTGCTCAACTAGTCAAGACCTGCCAACATTTATCAAGAAGTGTACAAAAGCTGTCAGAAAAATGACAAGAATTGTTGGTAAATGTCAAGGAATGTTGAGAGCTGTCAGGATGTGTCAAGAACTGTCAAGAGGTGACAGCATGTCAAGAACTGTCAAAATGTACTAAGAAATACTATGAAGTGTTAATGTAGTCCAAACCTGCTAAAATATGTTTTTATGAACACGCTTGCTTATGGATGTAGGTTTGCTCACTGAGCTGGAAGGTTTGTTTTCAGATGTATCATCACCATACTAGGTAACATCTTCAGTGAGCCTCCGGATGAAGCACTGGCAGTATAGCCCGCTTCTTATTTATACGTTTAGGTTTCCTTGGGTTGGTGATGTCATTTCCTGTGGTGACGACATTTTCTAAGGTGATGTCTTTTCCTGTTCTTTTTCTCAGGGGATGGTAAATAGGATCCAAGTCAATGTGTTTGTTGATACAGTTCTGGTTGGAATGCCATGCTGCTAGGAATTCTCATATGCGTCTCTGTTTGGCTTGTCCTGGAATGGATGTGTTATCCCAGTCAAAGTGGTGTCCTTCTTCATCTGTATGTAAGGATACTAGTGAGAGAGGGTCATGACATTTTGTGGAGAAAGTGAGGTCTGCAGATGCTGGAGAAAAGGGCTAATGCCCGAAACGTCGATTCTCCTGTTCCCTAGATGCTGCCTGACCTGCTGCGCTTTTCCAGCAACACATTTCCATCTCATGACATTTTGTGGCTAGTTGATGCTCACATATCCTGGTGGCTAGTTTTCTGCCTATTTGTCCAATGTAGTGTTTGTTACAGTTCTTGCAAGGTATTTTACCACCTCCTGAGAAAAAGAACAGGAAATGACATCACCAACTCAAGCAAACCCAAATATATAAATAGAAACTGGGCTACACCACCAGAGCCTCATCTGGAGGTTCACTGGAGATATTACCTAGTATGGTGATGAAATGTCTGAAAATGAACCTACCTGCTCAGCAAGCAAACCTACATCCATAAACACTCTCGTTCATAAAAATATATTTTAGCAGGTTTGAAGGGATGCATGCATCTTTTTCACACAATCTCCTCCAGAGTTTTACATTCCCAAAGGGCTTTTGACCCCCACAAAGGATCTTTGAGGCTACCCTCAAGGAGACCTGACACATTCCTTCTCCTTGAAAAAGATCCCAGTTCTTTACCCCTTCAAAAACGAACCTTCCAGCTCAGCGAGCCAGCATACATCCAGAACCTCAACCTGAGCTACAAATCTTCTCAAAACTCACTGAGAATACTTATCTCAATCCATCATAGTCTACAATGTAGAAGTTTAAGTTATAGAACTTTATTTTTACTCCCCCGCCATGAGTACTTGTGGATCCTCTGTGTTGTCGTAATTTGTGAAGGGAAAGGTAAATGGATGGAGGGAAGCACTAAGCCACCTTAAGGAAATGAAGGGGCCATGTGAATGGGTAGAGGGCATTAGGTGACATGGATGGAGAATGCAAATTGTGTGGGAGTATCAGTGGAGTGTGAGGGGTCAGCGGTGGAGAAATGATCTTTTAATTTTTGGATACAGTATTGGGAGGCAAGAAGTGTTTTCGGCCGAGTCTATGTCAGGAACTGGTGACTTCCTCAGCTTTTCCTGTGAAGCCTGAGTCAATTCCTAATCCAACCTGTACTCCACCCCAGCCAAAAACGGGGAATGCGGGCTGGTACTTTTAAAACTGAAAAATGTGTTGCTGGAAAAACGCAGCAGGTCAGGCAGCATCCAAGGAGCAGGAGAATCGATGTTTCGGACATAAGCCCTTCTCCTGCTCCTTGGATGCTGCCTGGCCTGCTGTGCTTTTCCAGCAACACATTTTTCAGCTCTGATCTCCAATATCTGCAGTCCTCACTTTCTCCTAGTTGATATTTTTAAAAGTCAGTATCATGGGGCCAACAATGTTTTTACGTCTTGGAAACAAAAGTTGGGGCCCATCTTGTAAGATTGCTTTTGCTATGTTTTTGCTGCTAGAGAAACTAAAGTTACCAAACTTTAATCTTCCTCATTCAAATGAAAGATTGTTACTGGATAATACCTTGCACTGAAGATTTTTATGAAAAAAAAGTTTAAATGCTGATTTCAATGTACCTTTCTCCTTAATTATTGAGTTATGTTTATTAACAATTCATGGAAAGAACAGCTTTAAATCAAAGTTTGTCTGGCATTTCAAGTAATCTCTTTTAAGATTAAAGTATGTCTGTACAGTAATAATAGATTATTGACCGGAGCAGAGATCCAGCTGTGAGCAATGAGATGGTGTTCAAAACAAATCTCTACAGTCTGCAGAAATCACTGGGGGGGGGGTTGAAATCAATTGGTCAGAAGATGTATGTATTAAATGGTTTTCAAATTAATCCAATTTTTTTGAAAATGATCTCTTTCTTGTCATCTTTCTACATTCAGCTACAATTTTCTAAAATGTTCAAGGTTTGGCCTGTACCTTTATGCAACATGTATAAAACCTTCATCCATAGTCTTTTTAAAAGTATTTTTATTGAAAAGACATTTTCTTTATAAATTATAAAATTTCAAAAATATGAAACTGTAACATTATAGTAACAAAAACAACAACAATAAGAATAAACATTAAACCAACTACAGGGGAATCTCGGTTATCCAAATATCAGTTATCCAAATTTTGGATTATCTGAAGAAGATCTCAAGGTCCCAATAGATACATTCCATCAAAGAGGTGTTCCAACACTGATCATATCTTTTGTTTACAATGATTAAAAATGAACTCCACTTACTGAAATGCTGCCGAGAACAGTCTTGGACATTGATGGGAGCCCAGGCACCGCCTCCAAATAACTGACCTCCCACACTCAGATGACAAGCAACATGAGTTCGACTGGGACAACACTACTATTATAGGACAAGCCAAACAGAGAACAGCCAGGGAATTCATAGAGGTATGGCACTCATCCACAGATTCAATCAATAAGCACATCGACCTGGACCCAATATACCGGCCACTGCAACGGACAGCTGGAACTGACAACCGGAAGCGGCAGATACAAATCACTATAAATGCCGGAGGAAAGATCACAGAAGCGCTTCACAGGAGGCTCCCAAGCACTGAGGATGTCACCTAGACAGGGGATGAAACGTCTGCAACACAAATTCCCAGCTCGGCGAACAGAACCACAACAACTGTTTAAAAGTATTTGAATCACATCTCTTGCTAACATTATGTTTGATCCAGTTATTTCTCTATGTTAGATATAGGATAGATAGTATTCAGAATTTATGATGTTGACTCTTGTAAACATTCCTGTTTTAAAACATGGAATCTTGTGTCTTTATTCCTTTAGCAAATAACTGGAATTTCTAATTTTGTCTACACTAAGACAAGTCTCTATCAAGGTTATATCAAAAGGGATAAAATAAAATATGGCAGAGTATAATGAGAGGAAATGTGAAGCCATCCACTTTGATGTGCAGAGATGAAAAGTAAAAGATTACTTAAAAGAAGAAAGAAGACAGAATTCTACAGTACAGAGGGAATTGGGCATCCTTGTACAAAATCCTATTGAGTGGTTAGCTTAGGAAGATAATTCAGTATTTCTCTTGCCCATTAAGGAAGGGAGTAGTGTAGCACATGGTGAATGCCATGGTTCTGACTTCAAGACTATCTGCTCTGAATTGTGAGTGCAGTAGTTTCTATCCTATTGGCCTGCACCATGAGAGAAAATGCAGTTTGTTTACCATGTGCACACTCATCAACCATTTTCTCTTTAATGGTACTTTGTCTGAGCGACCTTGTCTTCTAAGGAGCTCATGTCTTTTCTCCTGGCCATGCGGTACTTCTTAAGAAAGGTACAAAAATAGAGGTCATGGTGAAGTGATGGAGGAGAAATGAGACCCTGTGCAACTTATAAATGTTAAAAGACCTTATGAGGAGGAGCAAGTGGGTTGCGAGAAAGAGTACATCTATGTAAACAATCATGTTCCCTGCTTTCAAGCCTCCTGCTCAACACAGTCTTTTATATAGCCATTCTGATGCTGATGGGCACCTTCTCTTCTATTAGGGTCAATACAAACAGCTGTGCCTGTCCCCCATTAATTAGGTGCTGCTCTCTGTGGTTGTTTGACAACATGTACTGTGGTAAAGTGAGAAATGTGTCAGTAACTGTGTCAGTCAGATTAAATAGTTAGCAATATGTGCAGTCTGAGACGCTGGTGTAAGGCTTACCGCATTGTTATGTTTGTAAGAGCGAGCTGCAAACCTAAATGTAAGGTATAGGTTGTGGTTGCTAGATATTATTGGTAGGTACATGAAGCTGGGCAATGAATTAAGCCATCTATGAGTTGGTGAATCATTTGTAAGAGTTCAACATTTGAAGATGCCTCACCTCAAACACTCCTGTGAGATCATTGAACTTCGTTGTGCAATGCATCCAAGTCTTCCGAGTTAAACTGGTGACATTGATTACAATTGACTATGTGCTCCCACAGCCTTCTCAGTTCTACCTGGAGAGCATCCTTGCTTTCTCTAGATAGGGAAACTTTCTACCCTATCCACTGTCTGCATTAAAACTTTTAGTGTCACACTGGAGAAACAGAGTTCCTATCTATCCTATTGCATTCATCCTTAATTACTTTGAGCACTTTCTGCAATGAGAATTTCCCCTTTAAGTAGTTCTAGCTACTTTTAAGGAGTTGATGATTAGTGTGACAACCCCTTCAAAGCCTATGTAGAATTACCCATTAATCTCCCTCTGGAACTCATTCAGTATAAGTTCCCTTGGTAACAGGCAATGACCTGCTCAGATGGAACTCATCACCTGAGCCCTTTATAAAGCAGACCCAGGGATGGCTCTATTTTGACAATAAATGATGTTCCTTTTAGTCGGTCTTCCTAAATTATTGCAGTGAGCTTACCTCGCTCACACTTGGGTCTCTGCTAAAGCAAGCAGCCGCTCAATGATCCATTTAGCATTGGCTGCACACTATACTCATAGTAATGAGCAGACAACATGACGTTTGAATATAAGAACACTAGCTTTAGTTCATTGAATGAGTCTGGAATAGCTGTGGTGTCAGAAATGCCAAACATGTAACTATTGGATTCACATCTTTACAAAAAAAATCGGATTTACTAATGGCTTTTAGGGAAGTAGGTCTCCTATCCATCTATATGTGTTCTGTGCTATATTTGACTCAGAGTTCACAGCAATAACATTGACTCTTAGCCACATTATGACATGGCCTGGCAAAGCCAGATAGTTGTCAAGATGACAGATCACTACCCCTTCTTGGGGCAATTAGGGACAAATAAATGATGCTACTTGTGATGTTCACATTGCATGAATGTTTGAAAGAAGACAAACTCTTTTTTTCACATTGCTTTATAGATGAGAGTATTGCTGGCACGGTCAGAATTTGTCACTTATCCTTGATTGCCCTTGAGATCAGGAATAGGCTAAATCATCCCATGAGTCTGCTCGCTGTTTAAAAAGATCATGCTTGATTTTACAACGCAACTCCATTTTCTCACTCATCTCCCTTTACCTTGACTGTAATAATATCTAAAAATCAATCACTCTCAGTCTTGAACTTCGACAATAACTGAGCAAACGCATAATCCTGTGGGGTGGAGATTCCCACTAATATTGAGAACAATATTCAGGTTCTATACTTGGGTTGGGTTTTTGATCATCTGTACAACCAATTTTAATGATCTGAATACCCGGAGATATTTTTCACAGGTTTCCTGTTCACAGAAAAATTTTAGACAGAAGTTTACCTTAAGATACTAATTATATGCGCCGGGTGCTAGCAGGTGGGATTAGATTGGGTTGGGATATCTGGTTGGCATGGACAGGTTGGATCGAAGGGTCTGTTTCCGTGCTGTACCTCTCTAAGATACTATGGCTGTAATGTGAGATTGCCAACAGGCAAAATTAATCCCTCCCAATCCCTTACTATTTTTCTTTATAGTGAAAGCTGTGCTTAAATCTTTTTCACAACAAATATGCGGATTTGTCTGCTGCAAAAAGTGCCAGAAGGCATTTGTACGAATAGATTTTGTACTATTGTATACTCCTTTTGTTTTGTTATTCCACATTCAGAGTAATAATCACTATACATACAATACATAAGTCAAAATAAATTTTCTATTGTGAACAATTCTAAGAAAACTTGCCGAGAGCACCCTTCAATATAATAACATTCTCAATCTGAATATTTTTTCCCAATAGTACTATGCTTTGCAAATGCAATGTGCCATTTCTGGACTGTGAGCACAAAATTCAAAGGCAGTATAAAATGACATAATTATGAAACAGACCAAAAAGGCTCATATTTGAATAGCTAATGATTGATACTAAGTGAGCTAGTGATTTCACAGCTTATGTATAAGGATCACTATCAATAAATTTTGAAATTTCAACACAAATTAATAACGTGCAACAATTATACATGCCAATATGGCAAACCCAGATTTTCTTTAGGAGTCAATTTCCTTTGATGTGAAGGATATTAATTTGTGATGATTAAATATAGAAACACTTTGTTGAAAAAAGGAATGTCCTAAAACTTACATCTAATGATACTTTTCAACATGTCAAGGTCATGCATAACAGCAGAGCTGAAATCCCCTTGCATCCAAAGAACATTGCGCCTCAGCCCCATAGGAACTATGTCCATCCCAGCAGGCTGAAGGACTAGATGCCAACTCGAAGCTGTTTCGATGTGAACTTGTAGCTCACTAGGGAGAATAGTACTGCAGCCTGAGGGCCAACTTGTCCTGGCTGCACTTGTAACATTCTAGCGTCACCATGCCCTTTAACAAAACCTGAAGTAACCCATAACTTTCCAAGGTACTCACAACACTGAAGTTACACTTTTTATGAGTGCAACTTCGGTCTAGTTATTGTGCAATGTGCAATTATGCAACTGTCATAAAATAAGATTTTTTTATCAGGCATTTGCCGATTTATTGTAATAATGTAATGGTTTGCAGGGGCACAATGTGCATCAGCAAGCTCCCAATCTTCCCAAATACACAAGAGCATTATGGCTTTAATAATATTACATGCTTTAAATTGAGGTGCAAAAGTGCCTTTATCTATTTAATTATTTTTTATGCATTACAAGAAGTTTTAAAAATATTAGCTGCTTTAGAAGTCTGTAGCATCTCTTGGTTTTCCTCCTCCCTTCACTGCAATCTCACTGTTATGCCTTCTCCTTTAATACCCAAGGAGTCCATGTTATATGAGCAGACAGGTACGAAAGATAAAAAGATGGAAGGAAATGATGAAGATGAAACCCATCATTCATTCTCACAGCCATCAGCTTCGATACTAACCCTGTACATAATGTAGAGGGGAACACCATTATGGAATCTACACACAATGAGATACCAGTCTGGGGAAAGGGGTAACAATGTATCTCTGAATGAAATCACACATAAATACTGCTACTGAAAGACTTTGAAGGGGCAGCCTACAGAAAAGGATTGACCAGTATACACATTGAAATGCATGGTACCTGTGAAGGACTGCGTGAAAGTCTCCAGTCACTGTCAAGGACCATAGAGAACTGTGGCAGCAAACGTAGACAAGGCTTTGTGTAGTTTGGAACTCATCGTGTCCTGCACAGAAGTTCTGCACAACCCCATTAGCAAGACGTGCACTCAAACATGATGTGTTGTCTGATGACAAATCTCCTCATCCATTTGAAGAGCAGGAGTTAGCCAACATGTGGGCACTACAATAATAGCTCCGGCTGAAGCCAGCCAAACCAAGCCTGCTGCTGGATTGCAAATACCAGAATGCAAAGAGTCTCACAATATATCCAAATATGTGTCCTCCATCATGTTTTTGGGGCAGTCAGACATGGCCCAGGGAGTGTAAGTAGGAAAACAGGGCCCAAACTAGCTGGCCACTGCCAACCTGTCAGCCCAGACCTCACTGCTGAAAATGTGTTGCTGGAAAAGCGCAGCAGGTCAGGCAGCATCCAAGGAACAGGAGAATCGACGTTTCGGGCATAAGCCCTTCCTTATGCCCAAAACGTCAATTCACCTGTTCCTTGGATGCTGCCTGACCTGCTGCGCTTTTCCAGCAACACATTTTCAGCTCTGATCTCCAGCATCTGCAGTCCTCACTTTCAGCCCAGACCTCACTCCCTAAGCCGAAATGATACAGCTCAAAGCTGAGCCTGCTAAGGCTAGAGTTGAGGGAGAAGCTTTGACCAGGCCCCTCCCTGTGATCACCCTGGGACAACCAGAAAGCTTTACCAGCTCTAATGCAGCAACTGGGGAAACACGTAGGAGCATTAGACCAAGGAAAACAGGTGCCAGTGCAATGTACCAGGTTGACTAGTTAGGCAAAAGTGAGGACTGCAGATGCTGGAAACCACAGTCTAGATTAGAGTGGTGCTGGAAATGCACAGCAGGTCAGGCAGCATCCGAGGAGCAAGAAAATCTATGTTTCAGGCAAAAGCCCTTCATCAGGAATGAAGACAGAGAGCCTCCAGGGTGGAGAGATAAATGGTGTGTGGGGGGGAGGAGAGGTTGCGAGGAGGGGAGTGTTGGGGCTGGGGAGAAGGTAGCAAAGAGTACAATAGGTGAATGGAGGTGGGGATGGAGGTGATAGGTCAGAGGGGAAGGTGGAGCAGATAGATGGGAAGGGAGATTGGTGGGAAGGGAGATTGGCAGGTAGGACAGGTCATGACGGTGCTGAGCTGGAAGGTTGGAACTGGGATAAGGTGGGGGGAGGGGAAATGAGAAAATTGGTGAAGTCCACATTGATGCCCTGGGGTTGAAGTGTTCCAAGGCGGAAGATGAAGCGTTCTTCCTCCATGCGTCGAGTAGTGAGGGAACGGCGGTGGAGGAGGCCCAGGACCTGCATATCCTCAGCAGAGTGGGAGGGGGAGTTGAAATGTTGGGCCACAGGGCGGTGTGGTTGATTGGTGCGGGTGTCCCAGAGATGTTCCCTAAAGCGCTTTGCTAGGAGGCATCCGGTCTTCCCAATTTAGAGGAGACCGCATCGGGAGCAACGGATATAATAAATGACACTGGTGGATGTGCAAGCCCCAGGGTGTCTAGTTGTTGGTCTTCAGAATATTAGATGGTTTTATTCATATGATTGTTTTGGAACGTGTTTTTATGGTGGTTTGTATTTCATCCATTGTGGCCAAGAGGATGACGCATGGCCAGACCTTAGAGAAAAGATTGGATGAGCGGCTGATGGTAAGTAAAAAAATGGAGATTGTGTTTACAAGCACCATAATCAATGAGGTTAAAACAGACAAACCCCTGTCGGTTGCTCCCTCTGATCATCCTCCTGTTCCATTTCTCCCACTCCTTCTCTTCTTTTACCTTTAACCTTCTTTGCCAAATTCTCTGCTGCCATCAGGGCTGTGCTCTCACAATGATGGGATTCAGAAAACCATGAAAGGTTATGACACACATACGGATGAACATCACAGAGCAATCTGGCCATTGGAAGCATTGCTCAAGTACCCACTGAGCAGACTCTTTGGGATGTCTTGTGGGAGCAGGATTCTCGCTACATACTTTCTGCCATGTAGGTTTTGGTTATGCATCACAGCAGAGCCAGGGAGAATAATCACGTGCCCTAGTGCTTCTCCTATGTCTTAGTCTCTTAATCTCCCTATCCACCAATTAATTCTCCTTCTCATCATGCATGTTTTTCCCCTTTTAAGATTCCCCAATCAATTCACAAAACAACTACAGAAAGCTCCTAATAAAATTACATCCTTTAATGACAAATGGTTATAAATATCATCCAATATGTGCAACATGGTCACTAATATTAGGAGCACCAAAAACATAATGTAGTGTTAGTTTGTGTGCACATTATAGATGGTTCCACCATGACTATTAAGCGGAAGATACAAATTTTACTTTAGCAACACTGTGCAATATTATTTATTTGACAAGAAAATATTCTATTAGCTTATATCATTTTGCAGAAGATCTTATGGTCTGAAGAAGAGGCAGCAGACTTGAAATTTTAACTCTGCTTTCTCTTTACTAACTTTACTAACTACACCTGCTGCGTTTCTCCAGCAATTTCTGGCTTTGTTTCAGATCTTTAGTATTAACAATTTTTTTGTTTTGTTTTAGCCAAATTACCATGTTGTGCACATTGCACCATACGTATGCAGTGGGAGACTGATTGCAACCCAAATAAACTACACAGGATCTAGAAGATTTCCTCTTACTGGACTCTTGGTATTTTTCTCTTTGATTACTTCATGCAATGGTGTGACTGGATTTGGTTTTATCAGAAGTCTTACAGGTAGGCAGACAGATAGCTGACACCCGAGCAACAAGTTACAATGATTGTCTAGTGAATATCTATAAATAGAAGGACTCAAAACATATGGACAATTTCATTGAATAGCAAGGCAGACTTGATGGGCTGCATGGCCTACTTCTGTTCCTAGGTCTTATGGAGCTCTCCGGTGTCTTTGTATGTTACAAATTGAAAAAAAAAAAGAGGAAACAGTATTTTCCACAATTCTATCTATCTGTGTTTTCTTGATCAGGAAGCCTGAAGACTCTACTAATTATTGCTCTCACTGCATATATCATCAATATCTTATATGCACAATTTTATCCCAATATTTCAATGTCATAAAACCTCATTAAAGCACCAATGTAGAAAGCAATAATGGGTGAGTAGAAAGGAGAACAAAATTTAAATCAATGGAAAAGACTCTTAGAACATCTAACACAGTGTAAAAAGGTTCCTGACTCGTTGAGTCGATTATGCACTCCTGTGCTGCATCTTCATTCCACAAAGCCTGGTCTCATTCCAGGTCTTATCTTATGAAAAGAAGTTTCTCCTCCGATCACTTTAAATGCATGCCAATACACTTTCCTTTCCTGCATCCAGTAAGAGTGCTGTAGATGGAGAGAATCAACCCTTTTCATCCATTTTGAGCCATCCATCCTCCTTTAGCAAATATCATCAATGTGATTCAGATTTTGTTTTGGAGCTGGTTCTCCAGACAACCACAAAACAAAAATAAGAGTTTGGAGGTGACACTTGTACTCCTGTGGCTTCTAGGGTAATCAGGTTTAAACATACATTTATAAAAAACAAACTTTTGTACTCAAAAGTCAAATATGGTAATACTTAAGAGATCCATCTTCTTACTTTGCAAACAACTTGAGTCGTGCAATCCTGTCAAAGTAACCAGTCAGACAAAGCAAGGCTTTAGATGTGTAATCACGGTATGTAGCATCCAATTGGAGACTGGGGGTACTGCAGTTCTATTTGGATAAGGTTCCCCAGCTGGGACAGAGTGCATTCAGAATACATTCAGCTACACACAGTCATTAGTCATTTGTAGACTTCTACTTAATATCCAAGACCCTGGTATCTTCTTTTGTTGCACTGGGAGTTGATTTGATTAATGCTTCAAACTCTGCTGTCGGATGGCTGAACCTTTCCTTGCTGCCTTCAAAGGAAAATGCAAGGAAGAAAAGGAAGTCGGTAGTTTTACAAGCCAGCAGTAAAACTATACATACATTTAAACATTTAAAATACTTCACTCATCAATTTGAATTGGACAAAATCACAAGAAATGAACTATATAACACGATAAGTTGTTAAACAACACATTATCCAAATCTTCGATTAAAAACCTAAGGATAGGTTTACTGGTATGAATTCAGCTCGTGTTTCACCATCATCAATCCACCCTGTAAATAATACAAGTATCTTACTTACAAAGGAGTTGACACACTGGTTTAATTCTACTTGTAGGATAATGAGAGTCAGTCATTCAACAAAATACCCCTTTGACCTCAACTTGCAAAATGTACATACAAAAAAATGAATATGCAAAACAAGTCAATTTTAATCAGGCACCTTCTTGAATTTAAAGAAGGTAATCTATTCATCTTCCCTGTGTGCTTGTAATTTTCAGCAAAATTCACATTGCTCTCTATCCTTTGAATTCTGCACCCTTCCAACCTCCAAATCTGGGTCAACTCTCCCACCAAATTCACAGCCACCCTTGTCAGCTTGCAATCTTATGTGGTTTCTCTACAACTGCTACATACAGTCATTGCCCACTGTCTCACCACTTCCCTAAATACTTCATCACCTAGCCAATTACTTCCTTGAAACTACTTGCCTCCCCCTTTTGTTTATACCCTCATTTCCCAGACACCACTGGTCTTTGTCAGGACCATGCTCTGAAATACAGAGGAAACTCGATTATCTGAATACCAATTATCCAAAAATTGGATTATCCAAAGGAAATCAAGGTCCCAGTGGAAACATGACATCAAAGACGTGTTTCCAACAGTGATTGCGTCCTTTATTTACAGTGATTAAACAGGCACCATCTCCAAATGACTGACTGCCCGCCCTCTCTCTCCCCACACTTTCACTGGAGTTCTACACAGAGGTGTACCCTAAACACCCTTTCCCCAAATAATCTCTCCAACATTCAAAGTTTGGGAGAAGATTTGTAGCTCGGGTGCTCGTTGTTGTGGTTCTGTTCGCCAAGCTGGGAATTTGTGTTGCAGACGTTTCGTCCCCTGTCTGGGTGACATCCTCAGTGCTTGGGAGCCTCCTGTGAAGCGCTTCTGTGATCTTTCCTCCGGCATTTGTA
>NC_057726.1:38841068-38883905 GCF_004010195.1 Chiloscyllium plagiosum
GACGGGGTTGGGAGCAGAGGGAGGTTTTGCACAGGTTTGGGGGCAAGGGTAGATTTGGGGGGCAGGGGGGTGGTGTTGGGTGGCCTCGCACGCTGTGCGCTGCTGCAGTCTCCTGAACGGGGAGTAGACTTTAAAAACTCTCAGTCCCAGAGGAAAGGCATTTCATCAATTAACCGAACAATTGATTATCCAAGCAAAATGGTACCCACCCATCACATTCAGATAATCGAGGTTCCCCTGTACCTTGTCTTCATCTCTTCACTTTTGCTCCTTCAATACCTCCTTTGAAGCTTTTTGCTTTGGATAAATTTTGGAGCCATTTTCCTAATGTCTATTTTTTGGTTCAATATCTAGTCATTTTCTCTTATGCCTCTGGAGCGCTTTGGAAGGTTGTTCTGGACTTTCTAAATGCAAACTTTCCCAAGAAATTTGAGACAAATGATCAAAATCCTCAGGTGTGACATAATGGTGCCAAAAAAAGACAAAAAAATACAAAATTACTCTGAGTTGATATGGGGAAAAATAACAAAAAAGGGGCTTAACTTGCCTCATCACCATCAGCAGAATACCAGGAAATGATGAAACGATTATTATGACATGATAAAAATAGAATAATAAAAGCAGTAAACTGGGTAATACAGCTCAGCACAAATAGACAGTTACAAAATCACCGAAACTTAACACTAAATTCAAAATGCTCTACAAATCCTTGTCAACATGCAACTCAACAGAAATACACTTGAAAACATTTCTGAGTGAATTAAACTATGGAAATTGTTGACAGATTACAAAAAGTAATTAGCAAAAATCGACTCAAAGGGAAAAAAATCTTAACAGTCATCCAAACACTCGCAGGGACGGGCAATAAATGCTGGCTCGCCAGTGACGCCCACACCCCGCTAAGCAATGAATAAACAAAACCAAAATCACTTATATGTTTGCCAATACCACTAAATCCCTCTTAGATTGTCTGATTTAATAGAAACATTGAGATTCTACTCCAGTAAGGCAATGACTACTTAAACCTTTAAAAAAAGAAACTAAATAGAACAGAAGAACAAGATAATCCAGCAATATTAAATGAACATATTGTTTACAGCAGCATTACAAGTCAGCAAAATGATACAAAGAACTGGAAGTTGATCTTTGGGTGTAGAATTCAAAAGCAACGAAGTCATTTTTTTAAAAAAGGGAATGTTTCCATTTGTGGAAAAATCCAAAACAATGAGCCATAAATAGAAGAGTTGCTAATAAATCCAACAGGGAAGCAAGGTTTTTTAAAAAATTCTAAGTGTAGTTAGAATGCAGAACTCTCAACAGAAAACTGCTGAGGAAAACAGCTTAGATGTTTTTGAAAGGAAATTTGATGAGTACTTGAGAAATAAAGGGAATAGACACAAAGTTGAAAAGCTGATAGGACACCAATGAAATCGGAAGAATCTCAAGTAGAGTCTTAAACACTAATACAGACTTGTTGGGCCAAATGCCATTTCTTTGATGTATATTTAAATAAATTTTTAAGTAATATTAGAGCACAATCACATTAATTGAAATAGATGTACACCTAAATAGAAAAGAACTTGTGCCGGATCCAACTCCTCCTCGCTTACTTCAAATTATTTACAAGATATTACCAAAAAGTGCCGCTTCATACGTAAATGTAATATTATTGATCCACACTAAATTATGTGACTTACATCAGGAAGAGAAAATGCATACGGGTTCCAAATCCATACTGAAATAATATTTCAATAACTCTGGCATTACTTGATATATTCCCTTACCAGCCATGCTGAAAGGAGAAGGAATGTAATAAAATAGAAATTAGGTTTCAACATCTGGGTATTCATATTTAAAATCAATTGCAACCCACACTGATTTATCTTCCAAAGATATATTACAGATAGCTTTTGCACAAATTGGTGAATTTTATATTTATAAAATACGATGGGAAAAATGTTTCAAACTTTTCCATGTTAAGAAGCCAGTGTCCATGAAGTACTTCTGTGGAAATTGACAGGACCTGAGAAGCTTCAAATACAGGTTCGTTCTCAAAAGTCCTTGGCATCATTTCTAAAAGGCAGCATCTCCTGCCCACAGTAAAATAGTGCTATTTTTGCAGAAAACATCTTTATAATGTAGATTACAGATCACACCCTTCTGAGTCTAATGGACACAGGTTAGACCTGGAGGGAAGAGGAGGCAGGTCCACACCATATGATTTCTGGAAAGTTTCTGGACACCAGAAAGGCAAAAAGGAAAGATTTCTTCCTGATTTAGGTTTCAGGCATTTAGTGTGGAACCTCCCCAATTGTTATTCTTGCCAGATTACACCAACCATTTAAATTTTGTCTGACATTCCTGTCAGTAAAGTGCACTGTCCTCAACTACTTGTCAATATCCAATACCATAAGGCCCAGGACATCACAAGTTCCTTCAGGTAATGACAGCTCCAAATTTATTTACTATAAAATTTATAGCTCAGGGTCTCTACTCTGTACATTGGAGAAAAAGTGTTCCTTGTCTCTGCTGGCAGTTTGTGGAGTAAACTAGTTTCTCCTTGACAATGTGAGATTGCTATCAGACTGTAGCAGGTTTTTGCAAACTCTTCCATTTACACTGAAACAAACACAGAGAAGGCTGGAGAAACTCAACGTGCCAGGCAGCATCTGTGGAGAGAGAAACAGAGTTAGCATTTCAAGTCCAGTATGACTATTTCATTTACACTGTTGTATACAACACTGTTCTCTGTAAGTACCTCTCTCACAAGGACAGACAATTTTTGTCCTTTCTTCACAGTCTCTTGCACATGATTGATGTCATTGTCGCATCATGACATACATCACCATCTCACGATTGTAGCTTTTCTCATTATAAGCACAAACATTTTCAACTGCTTCATCAAGTATCCTCACTCTGTTAAAAGGTCAGCAGTGGCCTGTTTGTCGATGATTGTTACACGTTCAGCAACTCCTCAGGTGATGAAGTAGATCCTTCTAACAGGCAAGGTGACCTGCACAACATTCAGTAATGCTGGTACCAGATTATTAATAACTTCAATAATAGAAGATCTAACCATCAAATCCTGTCATTCAAAAGACATCATCACTGAATTCCTCCAACATCAACATCCTGACTGTTAGCATTGACCAGAAATTTAACTGGATCAACCATAAGAACTCACTGGACACAGCAGCAAGTCAGTGATTGGGAATGCTGCTGTGTATAACTCACTTCCTATTACCTGTCTATCATCTATAAGAGATAAATCAGGATTATGGTAGAATATTTCCATCAAAGTCAAAGAAAAAAGAAATTCAACACCATCCATGATAAAGTAATCCATTTAATCGACTTAAACATTTACTTCTTCTACAGCAAGTCGACATGCCAGTGGGTATATTTACATGTTGAAAGTCACCATGAATCCTTCAACAGCACCTTCTAACCCCACAGACTATACTACGTGGAAGAAGAGGGCATCTGTTGCATTAGAACATATCAAGTGCAAGTTGCCCTCCAGGCTAACCAGAAATTAGCAGGGAGGTTTAAGCTTCCTCCACCACTAATTATTTTGCATCTGGAACTCTCCCAACTCCTGGTGAGTGTCAAAGACTTTGGTGAGTTCTGACTCACTTGTCTGAAGTTACCCAGCAAACATTACTGGGATGAAAACTTGCACCAACTCTTGTGTCATGATAAAACGGACATCACAGGCTTTCAAGACTCCCTTCACCTCCAACATTCCTCTAACCCAACCTGACAAACCTCTTCCAACCCCTACCAACTTGACTTTACCATGTCACACCTATGACCTGACATCCTACACCTTCACCTACTTACCTGGCAATCTTACCCCCTTATCCATCTGGCATCCTACCCCTTACTCACTTCGACCTTTATCCTGGTACCCAGCTAGCACCATTCTCAGACATGTATCTTTACACTGAAGCATGTTAAAATGTCTTTGGGACCACCAAACCCAAAATATAGCAGTTACTGCATGACTTGGCCTCCAATGTTGATTCTGCATTGTGCCAAAAGGCTCCCAGGTCAAGTATGCTATGTTTGTCAAGAGACCTGAAGATCCAGTAAAAGGGAACAAAATGGCCATCCAACTGTGATTGTTGCTGCTTAGAACATTTGGCCCATCATTGATTTCAGGATGCTTCAATAACAGTTTAACTTTTAATTGTCCTTGAATTTTCAAGTTCAACGCATAATGGCCATCTGTTATACAGACAAAGTTGGTTAGAGACAAAAAAAAACTTCAGATGCTGAAATCCAAAGTAGACAGTCAGGAGGCTGGAAGAACACAACAAGCCAGCATTACGAGGTGGAGAAGTCGATATTTCAGGTACAGCTTCCCCTACATCTGCCCCCAGTCCTGAAGAAGGGTTACACCCAAAACGTCAACTGCTCCACCTCCTGATGCTGCCTGGCTTGCTGTGTTCTTTCAGCCTCCTGCTTGTCTAATTTGTTATACAGACAACAAACCATTTCTAAAGCAAAAAGTCATGGCAGTAAGTGTGGGAAAGGACTATTTTTAATTCTATTCCTGCTTTTACCATTAAAAGCAGAATTAAAATACTTCAATATGGCAAAACAAAGAATTAATGGGAATGGGAATTTGAAATTTGTGTGTGGTCTTGAAGATCCATGTACCCATGTAGGAAAAGGTTTGGCACCTCAACTTGAGGATGCCTTCATCCTTATTAAAACTAAAGTTGTAACATGTGATTTCCCCTATGCAGGCTCATTCTAGATTCTTTAATACAGAAAAGAGAACAAACTGATACAAAAGCAAAAATACCTGAAAATGCAAATGCAAGAATTATCTACCAGCTTTAAAATACATATATGCAAAGCAATGTGGATAGAGATTATCATTCTTGCTGTTTTCCATTCTGCTCTCATTTTCTTTCCTGCTGATGATTTTTTTTGCTTGTTTTGCTGTTCTTTGTCTTATCACCACTCTCCGTCTATAGTCAAATCACTTTCATTAAACTTTCCTACTAACAACCTCTAATTCATGTTGGTCATTTTAATTTTTGATGTTGTAATTTTGGTTTTATTTAATAAACAAGCAAGCAGAAATTACTGCACCAAGGCATTCCTACTATCAGTGGTTACAGATATGCTTGGTAAGTAAGGTCAATTAGTTTTGCCCCTACATTGCCTTCTCTTCCCTTCTCCTCCCCATAATACAATATTAACTGAGAACAATCAGAGCCCAGCCAGCCAATGTAACTGACCTTTAGTGATAGACAACTCAGAACTTCTGACATGCAATATTTCATCTGTAAGTCAAGGGCACTGTTTTTTAAGAAATGTCAGGATGTGTTGAACCAAATACCTTTGTTTTCTGAAGTCATTCAAATTTAAAGAATCATCGCCCAGAAATGAGTTTAAAAATGCCTTTCTTATTTTCCACTCCAAAGGATTGTCGATAAAAGTTCAGTCAGCTGCTGGGCCCTTCACAGTTGGTCAGAATACAGTTTGTTCTTTATTTAATTATCCAAGCTTCAAAATAAGATAGCTTGCACGGCTGCATAAATTAGACTCAAAAGCAAAAATGTGATAATGCCAGAAAACTGGAGCAAAAACAGAACATTCTGAAATCACTCAAGAAGTTAGGCAGCATCTATGGTGACGGGTTGAGATGTAGGATGACTGGCAGACATGCCACTGACCTACAGCACAATTGAATCACAATAGTATCCAAAAACTGGCCTTTCCCCATCTCTCTGGGCATTTTACGGAGAGCAGGGAATCTACTACAACATGGGGGAGACCCAGCAGTTTCCCATGGGGCTCTGCAAGGTAGCATTCCATAGACCCTTGGAAGGCACCCTGTGGTAGAAATGGCCACACTGCTGGCAATGCCACCACCTTTATAACCCCCCGAACCCTGGCCTCAGCTCATCTATCTTTGATGCTGCAACTAACAGCCTGCAGATACAGCCATTGCAACGGCCACCACTAGTGATGTTGCTGCTGGGGCCGTTGAGCTGAAAGTGTTATGGACTAGGCCAGACCACTCAAAACATTCTTAAGCAGGCAACCCAGACTGTAATTTTGCAATTTGTTTCAGTAAATGTACAGTGAAAATTACCCAGAGTGAGATAGCTAGGTTGACTACCAGGTGTTAAAACAGACAAAAATTTATTCACAAAATTACACAATGAAACCCAAAAAACAGAATAAAGAACCCCTACAGAACTCAGTCTGTCCAAATTAGACTCAATTATGCTGTTCCAAATTTACACAACAGTCCTAATAATCAAAGCCCCTTATTAAAGCAGTAAAAAATGGAACAAATGTTTACAATTTAAAGTTAGAAGGGCAGAAGGAGAGAGTTTCACAGCCTGTTTCCACACAGCTGAACTCCTAACTAGTTCTGGACTGAACTGTTCAGCTAGAGAGCTGACCACTCCCCTTCCATTATAGAGGTCACTTCTAAAACATGACCAGTTTGGCCTGAAGTCTCATCTGTTTACATATAAACAAAAGGCCTCTCAAAATCTTTTTTCATCTCTGTACCAAACTGGCCATCTCAGAGCCGGGAGAGTTTTATGACCTCTCTGAAAAAATCAAGGACACAATGTCCTTGAGAAAAGGAGCAGCTTTTAGAAAAAAGGGACCAGCTTTGTGACAATAGTCCCCTCTGATTGAGTGAGCGGATAGGGAAGGGATATTTGATCAATTAGGCCTATATTCATTAGAGTTTATAATAAAGGGGGAGAGTTGTGAAGTCTCATAAAAACCTATAAAATTCTAACAGGACTAGACCGGGTAAATGCAAGAAGGATGTTCCTGATGACCAGGGATTTCAGAGTCAGGGGACAGTCTATAGCTACAGGGTAGGCCATTTAGGACTCCGATAAGAGATTTCTTCACCTAGACCGTGAGAAAATCTTTGTCACAGAAAGCAATTGAGGCGAGAACATTAAGTACCTCAAGAAGTTAGACATCGCTTATAGGGCTAAAAGTAAAAAAGTAAAAATCCGGTTGAAAGAACCTATGGGGATGCAGTTGCAGAAATGTATGAGAGTTGAGGTGGTTATACATCTTCTGGACCATTATGAGCTTCAGATACCACTGATAACTCCTTCAGAAAGATCGAAGTAATCTACACTTACCTTGATGCACATCATATGAAGCTAGTTTCCTTCAATTATTCACTTGTTCTTAAATATTATTTTCCAAGGCATGAATGTACATGTTGGATGGGGAATCATTTAATCTGAGGTTTAATCCAGAAGCTGTTCAAAATCTTGTAAATTGTTCTTTCCACAAAGGCAATTTGACAATCTAATAAATTAATCTGAAAGTTTACACTTGCTTTTTGCATGGAAGATTAGCATAGCTAAATTTTGACCACTGCTAAATTGTTGATATGCATTTAAATATCAGCATGGTGATCAGCACTGCTGCCTCACAGTGCCATGGACACGGGTTGGATTCCAGCCTTGAGCGACTGTCTTTGTGGAGTTTGTACATTCTCCCCATGTCGGTGTGGCTTTCTTCTGGGTGCTCAAGTCTCCCCCCACAATCCAAAGATGTGCAGGTTAGGTGAATTGGCCATACTAAATTCCTGATAACTTACACCTCCCTGAATGCTAAGTGCATTAGTCAGAGGGAAATGTAGAGTAATAGGGAATAGATTTGGGTGGAATACTCTCAGAGGGTTGTTATGGAGTTGTTGGGCCGAAGGACCTGGTTCCACACTGGAGGGTTCTATGATCTAAATACTGATTGGCTTCTTGATTTGCACTGTATTCTTTGTTGATTAAAGTTGTTGTGGAATCTATGCTATTTTAAAAGTTGCAGTACAAACATAAAGCTGTTAGTTTCTGCTGCTTTAAATGCTGTTGTTTTCCTTTACCAATATGGTGTCTTCAGAAAGGAAAAGAATATCCTTTTTCAAACTGTGGAAAATTTTACCAAAGATCTGTGGGGAGATATTTCTCAAGACGTCTTCACTCATTGTTAGTTTAAAAAAAAGTGAACGTTAATATTTGGAGTGAGAACATCAGTAACATTTTTCTGCACTTTGAGATACTTTTGTACCAAATTCGATATCACGTGATCAGATCGATTCACACTTTATCCAACTTCTTTTATATAAATTTTATTGATTAAAATACTTTTGCCCAATGCAACTTTAAACAACAGATTCAGTTAAAACAATCAAGATTTCATGAACTCCACTGTTAAGAGATCTATTTCAAGTTGCAATTTGCTTTTTTTACTCCTAAGTTTTTTCCCAATCAGTATTCTTTAAGCCTGTATCTGAAGAATTATCTTGGCTACCTGACATCTTTATCATCATCTAATAAATAATTCAGGAATTTGTTAACTCACTGTTAGAAGTCATAAACTATGCTCTTCATCTTAGCTTTGAGCGAAAACTAAACTTTTATGCTCCTTCCCTCAAGGGAGCAAATTTGTACATGCATGTGCCTTTGGTAATCTGCCTAGTCTCAGGTATTAGATTCAGATTTGATCCCCTTATCAGCCAGTTGGCATTTACGGTTTTATTTATTTTCTAAAGATATGTTTGTCCTTTTATTGCCTGTAAAGGCTTTTATTTCGAAACATTGTCCTGGGGACTTCTCTGGAAGAGTTTCTGTTTAAAGATGTTTCCATCATAGCTGCTGACAAAAAGGTACTTTCCTCTGTTACAAATATTTTATTACATAATGGTTAAGACAGGTTAATTATAGTTACACTAGGTGAGATGCATGATTACCTCCTCAGAGATACTCCAGATCAAAACATGGCTCTAGACAGTCAAACTGACCAACAACAATCTTGAACATCTTGTCAGGGACAGACAGGCAAGCCAAATGCCTTATACAACCAGTCCAGTTTATATTTACAGAAATCTTTCCCAATCTCTTGCCTTTAAAAATAAACATTAAAAAGATTACTTTGATGTCAGCTGGCTTCTAGAAAACGGTGTTGTTCTAAACCAAAAATACCATTCACGTTGACTAATACACACAGGTATTATAAACATTTTTTCCTTGACAAGGATATAGATAGATGGATACATTTACACACATTAATCCATATATCTAAAACATTTCATGAAACTCAGGTCAACCACAAGATGTTTCAGCATGAGGAAAAATACATTTCTGATAATATAGACTATTCTCTGGCACAACAAAAATTGTTGGGATCACCAAGATAGAAACCTAGTTATTTGTTGTTGAATGCACAATCAATTCATGCTTTCACTTTCCATTGTAAATATAGAATTCATCATACTTAAACTGTCTGAATAGTGTCAGACAATCTTATTTTATGACAGACACTAATAGAGATAAGAATATAAGTCACAAATTTCTACCTGTTTCATTCCCTGATAGTATCAGCGTCTTTTCTACATGAAATTTTAAAGAGATTCTGAAATTTAAAAAAACCTAGCCACACCTTCAGAAAAACTGGGAAAAATATGCTATTTAACAATTTTGGAAGATCTGTCCACAGAGATGGACATAAACCTCTGTATTTGTGCCATATTGTACAATTTCTAAAGGTCAAGGACACAGAATATTGTGTTAGTGGGTGACCCACTGGAGTCATCTGAAAGACCCAGATTTCATCATCATAATTTCAGCTGGTATCAGCATTCAACAGGCACTAACCCAAGGTGGGTTGGGCAAGGTAACAGATAACGCTTCACGGAGCCACAAATATTCCTTTTAACATGGGGGGTACCAAACATCAGTGATTGGAAAGCATTCTTCCTTGACTTGGCACATTAACATAGTGACACTGCATCCTTGTTACCTTAAGGGCAACATGGATGAAGCTAATAGATGTCCAAAATACACTTCATTCTTTGCAATGTGAAATTATAATGCTCTACAAACAGCATGGAACCCAGGCAACTTCACCTTTTCTTCAAACTCTCAAAGTGTACTATTTTCTTTTTTAAAATGCAATATTTATCAACTTGTCAGCAAAGTTGAATCCCTTGGAATAAGAAGGATGATGATTGCCTGGACACAGAGTAGGCTAAGTGACAAGAAACAGAGAGCTACACTGAACAGTTATTTATTGGACTGGAAGAAGGAAGGGGTCTATTCAACAATCTGCAAAGAATCCCTAGAGAGCACTGTCAAGAACTTCGTTTTTCTTGATAGGCAGAAGTGCCAAAGGTGACGTGAGTAAAGATGCATTATGTAGTGATGGTTACAATCTAGAATCTACTGCCTTGCAGTGTGATTGAGGTCGATTCAATGCAGTTCTCAAAAGGAAACTGGACAAATAACTGAAGAGAAAAAAAGTCCAGGGACAAATGAAAACAGCAGGGAAGTGAGAGCTAACGTGACACAATGTGCCAAATAAACTGCTATAACCATTGTTGGTTATCTATCAACCATCATTGCTTTGATTCAAATTCATAGCTGCACTTAATTATGTTCCAATTTTTATGAGTTTGACCAAACTAATTCACGCAATGGTTCATAATTTATGTACCAGATGTCCTCATTCAATGTTGCGTCCATAGCTGCAGAATTTCCAGCCTAACCTCAGTGAATTTTCAACCAATACCCCCAACTTTTAGAATAAGATTCAGCTGTGGGTATTCTCGGTCTTGTATTATCAATTTTTCTTGCATTTCTTTTCCATTATGATCTGAGATTACAAGTAGGAATATTTGTAATAACAGACCTCCTGTTATGAGTTCTAGCTATTGAAGTGATAAGGGAACAAATCATCTGAGTTAATAATATGGCAGTAGGACAGGAGGAGACCATGAGGAAAGGAAACTAGCATCACAGAAAACGTATAAATGTGATAAAGCATTTGCACTAAAATGGCAAAACCTTTTCCAATCATTCTAGTGTTCCTCAACATATTCTTAATTCTTCATTCACTGTTCCCCATTCCCATCTGACAAGAGTAAGCTGGTGAGAAGCCAGAGAATCTCTCAGTCTCAACTTATTCCCTCCCAAACTCGCTTCCAATGCCTTGCCCTCAAGTTCTTTTTTTAAATAAAGAACTAAAATTAGAATAAGATACTCTGTCAACTAAAGGAGGGTCATTGGGTTTGAAATATTAGCTCAATGCTTTTCACAGAAGCTGTTAGAACCAGAGTTTTTCTCCAGCAATTTCTATTTTTTCTTTGTTTGGACTCTGTCCATTTGTCTCTATCTGCTACACAAGGGTGTTAGAAATTAAATTCTTTACCTTAAGATGCAATCCAGGAGGACATCTTTCCTAACCGAACAAAACTATAGCTGAAACAATTAATCAGCTTCACAATCCACTGCATTTTGTTTTGAAATATGAATCAATGTTTCCATGTAAAAAGGCAGTTTTGTGTATTCAAAAGGTAAATGAAAACTATTACAGGCACGTAATCCATGCATTAATTTGTTTTCACATATTCTTAACAAACAGGTAAAAAAATCAAATTGAATAAAACTTATAAAATATGGTTTAACTCAGACAACGTGAAAAGGAAACAGAAGAAAGTATTGGCATATAAAAGAAAATGATGGGCAGACTCTTATAGGGATCTGAGAGACAACGGTTGTAGCAAGATGTATGGGAGAATCAGGCAACATATGCAACAAGGCCAGTCTTGACATCAGCAGCAACTCATACCATGCATAAATTCTCACTTTGTAGAAATAAATTGCTAATTGATGGGGACTATTGCTTGTTAAATACCTTGTTAACAGTTGAACTCATCTCATTACTATGCAGCCTCGCAACTTAAACTCACCAAATATGCTTGATGTTGGAAAGACTCACCAAGGAAACCACAATGAGCACCTGTTGAATCCAGATTGGGACTTGCTTTGAATGATCTCCATGTTGGAAGCTGAACACCAACATCTCAGACATGTTCCATGGAAATTGGCCACATTCCCCACATCAATGACATCAGCATCTGACAAGTGCCAGATTCTAACAACCTTTGTGGTGTTTTTCCTCCTCAAAAGATACCACTAAGTTACTACTTAACAAAGCCAGGAAGCTTGCCAGAGCAGTCAGCAGGCCTCAGTAAGATCAAGGGAGATATTCTTTGTTCAGCAGTTCCTCAAACAGTAAAAGGCAGCCTGTAACACCAGTCCATGCTCTGCTTGGGGTGGTCAGAGTCAGGAACTTGTCCTTGTAAGGGTGAGGAGCTGAATACAGTACCCATCTTGACTCTTTTTGCCCTATTCCTCCTGGAATGAGACAGGGCAGGCATTAAGGAAAAAAGTGACTGGTACAGACTTTACTGATGATCAGGTGGGGAGGTCATAGAGATGTACAGCGTGGAAAGAGACCCTTTGGTCCAACCCATCCATGCCAACCTAGATATCCCAACCCAATCTAGTTCCACCTGCTAGCAACTGGCCCATCTCCCTCCAAACCCTTCCTATTCATTTACCCATCCAAATGACTTTTAAATGCTGCAATTGTACCAGCCTCCACCACTTCCTCTGGCAGTTCATTCCATACACGTACCACCCTCTGCATGAAAAAGTTGCCCCTTAGGTCTCTTTTATATCTTTCCCCTCTCATCCTAAACCTATGTCTTCTAGTTCTGGACTCCCCGACCCCAGGAAAAATAAAATTGGTCTATTTATCTTATCCATGCCCCTCATAATTTTGTAAACCTCTATAAGGCCACCCCTCAGCCTCCGACACTCCAGGGAAAACAATCACAGCCCGTTTTTCCGAGTAAGCATGCAGCACAGAGAGTATGCATGGTTAGTGGTGTCGGGGCGGGGATTGGTGAGAGCAATGAGACCTCATGGGGTCCAGAGTTGAGAAGGCTAAAGACCAATGTCTTCTACTATGATTTTTCAATGCCTTCTGAAAAATGCGTATCTATTGTGTTCTCTTGTGCAACATTTAGAAAATCTGCCTTCTGCACCATGCCACCCATTAATTTTAATCGAAAATGTCAAAGTGTTCAATGGAACAACAAAGAGGTTGAAGAAAAACATTATAAAATGGGAGACAGGTGTTAAGGAGTAAAAGAAAGAGCAGTAAGACTGCACAATGAAAGAAAAGCTATTCTCTTACGTATCATGAACAATTGGTTACCATTGGATGCAAAATAGAATCATGAAAGGTATGGTTTCTGAATAGAATGCACACAGTTTTTACAACCAACATATCGTCTTATTCTGGTTCTGTAAATATGAATCTATGCTTGATTACAGAGACAAAAAGTACTTTGAATGAAAGACTTCCAAGAAAATAGTGTAACTGGCTTTTACAACAATAACAAATTTAACTGGCAACAATAAAGATCGAACGATTCAATGATTATTAAGGTTCCTCTGACAAATTTAGAAGATTGGTTTTACACAGGCAGTCCACCTCTGCTCTATTCTGATGCAGCTGACTTAACTCTTCTTTATTCCAATTTCTTGGCCAGTGGAATGTTAATACACAATTAAAGCATCTGGAAACTTATAGAGACTCATCATGGAACCAATTGCTCTACTCTCAAGAACAATTCATTACTCATAACTTGCATGGAAACACAGAAGAAAAAAATTACATCCTCTATAGCTCTCAACTCTAAGTACAATAAATAAATCTGATTCATACATTGCCCAAAGGTTCTATAAGATGTAGTCTTCTCATGTCACATTTTATTCTACACAATGTATTTGAAATGATTACATGTACTCATGTTATATAGCAACTAGTCATCCACCCTGAAATTACAGCCTCAAATATTAATGAGACAAAAATAGAAATTGCTTGAAAAGCTCAACAGGTTTGGCAGCATTTGTGCAGAGATATCAGAGTTAACATTTTGTGTTGAGTAACCCAAAAGGTGAACTCTGATCTCTCCAGATGTTGCCAGACCTCTGAACTTTTCCAGCAATTTATTTTATCTCTGATTTACAGCATCTGCAATTCTTTCAGTTTTTAATCAAATGTTAAATGATCTGCTAAACTCACATTTAAAAAGTGACGTTCATCACAAAAAAAATCACTAACGTAAACAAATTTACATTAATTAGATTTAATTTAAAAATGTAACTAAGTTTTACTTGGAATAAGGGCTTCAGTAATGAAATCAATAAAAGTTCATCATTAATTACAACAGGGCTGTGGCAAGACCTGAAAAAAATTGAAAATGTACTGCTAAAGAAAGCTAAAGTTGTATTAACAATACAAATTAAATAAGCTCCATTTGCAAATATATATGGCATAAATATTTAGCAGTTATCCCAACTTTACTTCACAATAAAAAACTTCAAATGTTGCAAAACGGTTATAGATTCAATGTTAATGCAAAGTTACATGATTCATCCAGTGAAATTATCAAGTTTAAATTCAACAGAGCGTGTTGGCATGAAGTACATTAAAGCAGCATTTTCATATATAATGGGCAGTTATTTATTTTCTATTGAAGATAGCTGTCCTGATTGAAATGAAATCAGAAATGAAGAAAGAATATAGTTCAGCGTACATAATGATGCAAATAAATGGAGAAATATTAATGAAGATGCACAAGAGATTGTATCTGCAAATATTTCATTAAGTCTTGACTGCTTGATTATATCAGGACAATCAGATGGGCTGGGGGGCGGGGGGGGGGGGGGGGGGGGGGGGGGGGGGGGGAAAAGAGATCAGGAACAGGAAGAACACTGCCAAGTAAGAGATTCCTGAAATTAGCACAATAGTTTAATACTTTAGAATCAATAGCTCCAAATAATGGTATGGAAAAAATGATGAATAATACACATAACCCCAAAACAAATCTTGCATTTAAGTGTTATAATTTTATACAGCTAATTGAATTGCAACAAATTAAGTCTCTTTCTGTAGTTTATGGAAAATGTATTCTTAACTCATCATCAATACTACACAATTCATTGGCAATAAATCAGCTAAAATTGCATTGCATTTGAACACAGGTCCGGAGTTGGATGAATGACAAACGTGATTACATACACCAACTAGCTAGAACACCTTAAGATAGAATTATCGAGAAGCTTTGCCAAGCTTTGTGATTTTTCCATTTTACATACACAACTTTAAGCTGATGAAAAATGTTGTTATACAGTTGCTTCAAAAATTATGTACAAATGTATTTCATACATCAGGGTTTATGTTACATTGGATTTAGGAGTACACAATTCCAAAGCTTCCTTTCCCGTTTTTCTTAAAATGATTACTGACGATGGATAGAAACATTTCTTGTGACATCATATCAATCACCCCAGCATCTAGCGTCTCATTTAATCTGCTTCTGGATTGCTCCCTCTTTGTCGCAGAAGTAGAAATTAGTTCATTTGTTATAACTTCATCACATTCAGCAGCATCAGAAGGATTCAAGGCCACAGCTTGTTCACATTTGTTAGAACTACACTCAATTAATAAAGGTGATACATTTTGCATTTCACAGGAGTCAGAATTTAACTCTGAATTATTTTCATCGATGTTGTTCTGTGGATTCTGTTTTTGTTCTGTATCACCTAAAAAAAAATTTTTAAACAGTCATGAGATAGACATTCAAATTTTGTTTCTGTTTTGGAATAATTTTCTGTTTTCAATAATATGATATTAATTTAATGCAATTTTATTGAGCTACCTTTCATAATAGTTGTTAAGAATGCCTTAGTAATACTTCAACCTATTTTTCCAGATAAAAGTAGATTTTTTTCCAGAAACAATTTCCCCCACAAAAATAACTTGGCATTGGGGAAAAAGGGGAAAATCTCACTAAAGTACAATGAAACAAAATTTCAAACTCTCAAATATTCTGCAAACATGTACTATTGTAATGGAATAATTTATGATTGCATAATAACTCAGTAAACCCTCAATTGAGACAGACTTGTTTAAAATATATATTTATATTAAGGTGTAGGTAACGGCAACATTAGCCATTGGTGCTCCCAAAAGACAGTGGAGAGCCACCTTAAAACTCTTGTAGCTGGATGTAGGTTTGCTCGCTGAGCTGGAAGAACCTTTTCCAGACAAGAAAATGCAGCACCTTCTGGTTTGCGTGGACCACCATTATAACCCACGACTACAGTGCAATGGCGACAGATGCCATTGCTGAAAAACAACAATAGAACTCAACTGCATTGTGACAGGCGCTTGGCACAGATAATGGGTTATAAATGGTGGTCCACACCAACCAGAAGGTGCTGTATTTTCTTGTCTGGAAATGAACCTTCCAGCTCAGCGAGCAAACCTCCATCCTCAACCTGAGCTACAAATCTTCTCAATACTCTTGTAGCTCTTGTGATGTTCCTAAAGTACTGTTCTAGTCAAGGGCCATAAGACAAATATCAGTTTGAAAATACAGAGAGTCAGGCCAAATGCAAAATCAAAGAGGTAAGAAAAGCAATTGGTGACAAACAGTCAGAACAAGTACAGATTGGCAGTTAATAGAAAAGAAAATCTAAATCTTCAAATAAGCATATTACCAGCAAAAAGGACTGACATAGACCAAAATGGATATTTGTTGATGGAGACTAAATGAGTTATTTGCATCTGCAGCCATCAAGGAAAGGATATTAATAAAGCTACTGCACACAAGGAAGTTGCCAGGCTGCTGGATTAGATTTTAAAAAATAGACAAAATGTAATAACTTGAAAGGCCCGCAGCCCATATAGTGAATATACCTTCCAGTTTGGACACATTCTCAATTGATGGGAAAAAAGGAGAATGGTTAGAGATTGCAGAGGTGCTGACCACAATCTTCAAATTCTCCTTAGATTACAGATAGAGTCAAAATAACTGGAGTATTGCAAATTTTTTACCCTTATTCAAAAAACAACCACTTGTTCAGTTACAGGCCTGTCCATTTCGACACAAAGGAATAAAATTAACAGCCTTTTTTGCAAACATACATAAAGAAACAAGACAGAAAGATTTATTAATAAATGTTGGAAAACTAGATTTGAGTTTTTTGATGAGGGAACAGAATGGAGAGATGAAGACAAAGCAGTTCATATGCGGGTAGTGCAGTCAATATACTCATGTATTTTCAAATGGTTTTGACAGAGTACTATATATTATGTTTGCTAGTTAAAGGTTTGAGGGGATAAACACTCTTGCCACAAGGGTGAGGAAATTACCATTACCAATGAGGGAATCAATTATCTCTCGAAGTTCAATGATATTATAATTACCCACCCCACACACAATCAACATCTTGGAGTTTACCATTGCCCAGAAACTGAACTGGATGAGCCAAGTGAACACAATGGCTACAAGAGCAGATCAGAGGCTAGCAAGTCTGGAATAAGTAACTTATCTGGATGAGTGCAGTTTCGACGACAAAAAGCTCAACAACATCCAGAATAATGTAGCCCACTTGACTGGCAGCCTGGCATTTTAAAAATTCACGCTCACCAATACACAGTGGTAAGTGTGTTTCATCTACAAGATGCACTAACAACTCACCAAAGCTCCTTAGATGGAACCTTCCAAGCACATGACCACTCATCTAGAAGGACAAGGGCAGCAGATACACAGGAACACAATATGTGCAAGATCCAATAGCAAGTTTACAAAACATGAACAGAAAGCAAAGAGGTGAATGAATGTTCTTCAGACTGGTGGGAGGAATACTGGAGTGCTTCAAGTTCAATACTAAATCATCTGCTGTTTGTGATATATAGTCATGTTTGGAATGAAGGTGAGAAGGTGCAAATATAGCATCAGACAGTAAAATGATCTCTCGTCTGCTTTTGGTAGCCATTGTTTATAAGAGTGTGATTCATTTTACAGATGGTAGACAAGTTCCCTTCATCAAAATGGCCATTACTTAGCATTATTATATGAATGTTATTTATGATTTATCAGTCCAAGTCGAGAGATTAGCTTAGTACTGCTGTACCCAGATCAGGCTTGTTTCATAATCAGAGTGTGAATGGAGCATGAACAGAAAACCTAACAGATCTTTTCCTGAACATATAAAGGGAAATCCTCTAACTTTTCCACATTTCCTGTGTTAATAAAATGCATGTCATATTTTACAAATATTTCATATTGATCGCACAAAGATGATTCACTGTAGATTGATAGTGTACAAATTATATAGTATTAGTGGCAGAGAAACAGACCAAATGGTCCACGGCAGTGTTTATATTCCACTTGAACTTCCTCCCATCATTTAACTCCATCAGCTCTTTTCTTTTTCCTGATTTAGATCACAAGTGACAAAACTAAGTTAATCAATTTACAAGATTTCCACTTACTTGTTTGTGTTGCAACTGCAGAGGAAATTTTCTTTTTTGGTAAGTGTATGGCAAATTTGGCCATTGTGATACCGTAGTCTTCATTGTTATGAATCAGATTGTTCATCATTGTTATTTTTGGTACATCATAAAGTTCCTCCATAAAATTCTGTAATAAATATCAAATACAAATGACATGGCATTCTATGGCACATTTACAATTAGTTCCAAGACACTTTCATACTCATTGTGATTTTTTTTTTTAAATCAAACACAATATGGATATGTAGGCATCTCTTATTGCATCCTCCACAAAATTATTCAAAAGGTCAACTAACAGTCACAGAGATTGCAATGTAGTTACCCTACACCCAATGGAAATAATGCAGACATTTGAACCTTTATGCTACCTGCCAGATCATCTCCATGCGTATAGCATGTTTAGCATTAAAAACATCAATGGTTGTATGTTCAGCAGTGGATCTCACTTACGTGAAGCTCATCACAAATAAAGCTAGTGACACGTAACAGGAAGCAACATCAGCAAAGCATTAGAGAAAGGCATGGGTGTTTCAATGCATGGAGGATACAGTGCTCGATATTATTGGCATGGCAGTCACTGACACCAGGATAACTGATGTCATAGAAGTTAAAAAAAACACAACACCAAGCTATAGTCCAACAGGTTTATTTGGAAGCACTAGCTTCCAAAGCACTGCTCCTTCATCAGGTAGCTGATGAAGGAGCAATGCTCTGAAAGCTAGTTTTTCCAAATATACCTGTTGGACTATAACCTGGTGTTGTAATTTTTAATTTTGTCCACCCTAGTCCAACACCAGCTCCTCCACATCATGGATGCCATAAAAGCAATCCATGGATCACTACACTCCAGCCTTATGGACATTTTCAATTGGATTTTACCTTCATCGTGTAAACAACCATGATGTACAAGCTGCAGATACTTTGGGTCACCTTTGTTGGCTCAGCTTTTGTTTTATCTACTTATTCAAGAATTGCATTGCAATTTATTTTCCAAAGAAGGCATTACATAAATGAAAGCTGCTCTTGTTGGATTATTAACTTTCTTAAATGCATTTGGGTTTACCTTAATACGTATTCCCTCCTTGCAGTGATGTATGTCATTTCCAAACAACTCACATGTGCTGCTTGGATAAATTTCAAGTCCTGCCCCCTGTTAAATAACACAACATTTTAATCTTTTTCCTCTTAAATCTTCCGTGCAGATCAGTGTTTTCCCCCCTTAATCCTCTCCCAAGAAAGATATTTCCAAAACAATAAGAGATTTCCCACATTGGCTGCAACCAGATCTTCAATGCACATACATTTTCCCAAATTTCTAAGTTTAGATCTTTACGATTCACTACACAATTTTTGTGACATCTAAATACATCAGCCTCAATGAATATTGCCAACTAAATGGTTCATTTTCTTCATTCTCATTTACATCTTCCACCTTCTTTGTTTGTTTAATTTTGTTAGAAAAATATTTCCATAACCTTGTGTGCTATTCTGCTTTTGGTCTTTCGTTTAACCATTGAAGTAAAACTATGTTCTCAATATTTGGTTTTTACTAGAGTTAAATTAGAAGAGGAAGAACTGCTGTAAATTTCCAGAATTTCTCA
This sequence comes from Chiloscyllium plagiosum, assembly GCF_004010195.1. Taxonomy (NCBI): domain Eukaryota; kingdom Metazoa; phylum Chordata; class Chondrichthyes; order Orectolobiformes; family Hemiscylliidae; genus Chiloscyllium; species Chiloscyllium plagiosum. The sequence goes on from NC_057726.1 coordinate 38,860,895, forward strand.
GGCTTCTCAGATTCAAAAAAATCCTGAAAAGAAAATCTAGTAATTAGGCAGTGCTAAATAGAATTGGGGCTCACAAAGACTTTTCATTTATAATTTCAAACATACCCATTCCCTCCTACATGGTTATTAAAATTAGACAGAAAGTAGTTCACTTTATGGACAAAAATAATGATGCCAGGAGCCAAAGTATTTTTGTGACAACCTATGGTTAAATGGTGATTTCTTGTGAAAATCTGTAAAGTACAAATGATCTTAATTATTTCAAAAGATACTGTTCACAGGATCATGATTAATGCTTTGTGGCTTGATAAAGCAATACTTATTTTTCTGGGACAATCCTTCAATTTTAGTACCTCTGCAAAGATGTGCTAAATAAATGTACCTCTAATTTAAGGTTAAACTTAAATCTTTCTTTGGAATTTATGTTTTGCGTGAGAGCTTTCATTACTGCTGACTTAAGTGTTCAGTTTCATCATGTCAAACACATTATGAGTATTTCTTCATTGAAAATCATTACTGAGTCAGTCAATCATTCCCTACATTACTATGAAAACTACAAGGACCAACTGAGAGACTGGTAGAAACCATACTTCAGTAATTTTTGTGCAACTTGCATGTGTCAAGCTGATATCCATAGTTAGAAAAACGGTCTTAAGATTTTTCCCAGGAAACGCAATAATCATCAGAAATTTAATCCTTTTTGTTTATCCTGGAAGAAGCTGCCAAAACATGCGAGTGTAATGAATGACAACATAGTTAGAGAGAAAGATGACATTTCCACTTAAAAGTAAAGCTGCAAGATAGATTTGGTTATGTTATGATTGTCAGGAATTTCCTGTAATACTGAATGGATTTTTTTTTGTCTCCGAGGAAAATGTATGATCAAGAGTGGGATACTTGTGTATGCAATTATGCCAAGAATGGAATTGGCAGGCACGATGGGCTTGATGATCTTCACAGATTAAAAATTCTAGCTTGAGAAATACACTGGTACTCACACAATGCCATAAAAAAAATGACATGTACTTCGCTCAATGTAATTTAGCATTATCTAAAAAAATTAAAGATTAAAATTACTATTTTAAAAATTACAAATATTTTCTGATACTTTACCAAGTGAAAAGCACATATTATATTGCATTTCTTTAAAGTAACCAACATTAAAAATTATATTCAGCACAAAATACACAATGCAGTTACAAAACTGGTTTCTTCAGCAATAATTCAACCCCAGAGAAAATAAAACCATGTCTTTTCAAAGGTACTTGCCTCTTGAGGAATATTTCCTGAAGTGCTCTCATCTTTAAACTGCACAGTTAAATCAATTAGTCAATGTTCATTTTGAATGCCTTCAGGAAAGCTGTGACAATTTCTGTTTCTATTCAAAACATGTCACATCTGGAATAAACACTTTTTTTTGTTCTTGCCATAGTATAAATTAAAAGAAACTAGGATCTAGACGTAAATTAAGAAATAATCAAGAAACTATTTTAAGCTAATCTGCTATTGGTTATTGATCAGCAATTCAAAGAATAGGCTACAAAACAGATCAAATGTTCTGCTGAATTTCTTATGGAGCATGAATGGGTCACATTAATTATGTGATGTTTTACTTTGATCAAATTTAACTAGAGCAGGGATAATTAAGTATACCTACATTTTAGTCATTTTATGGTCCTGTATTGGCATAATGTATAAGTAATTAAAAATGAAATAAAAACAAAAGACCGATCATAACATCATTGCATGGCAAAGAATTTCTGGGAAATAGTATTGACAAACACAGTTCCACTGTACATTTTAAGAATAACTAAAAAAAGAACATTTTAATCTTTTCTCTATCTCAAAGCTTGTTATAACCTTAGATTGATATTTTTCATCAATTAACAATCATTTAACACTATTTCCTCTCACTTAGCAACACTAATTAAATTCATTGTTAATTGCATTTTCAAGAAGCAAGTAAACTCCAATTGCTGACTGGCTCTACTACTTAGAAAAGTATGCATATATTTTAAAACCAAATCTTTAATAAAAATGGCCACGAGAATACAATTCACATATTTAAGTTACCCCATATAATTTTAATACCAAAAAAACAGGCAATATTATTCCTTAGCATTCATCAGCTCTGATATAAGCCAATGGAAAGTTCACAATTATATTATTTGATGATACAAATGAGAGGGAAGGAAGAAAATCTATCTACAACACATTTGGATATATCTTACTAGCCACAGCAAGTTGACTACACCCTCTTAGATCATGTCGAGTTTGTGCAACAGCGTAACTAAGTATGCTAAAAGGAAAAGCAGACAATTCTTGGAAACGCACAAAAAGTATATATCCTGATCAATTACCTAAAAGACGTGGTATTCGCATATAATTTAAACTAGGTTGTTATGGAAACTGATGGATTCAGCTCAAATTCAGAGCAAAATTGTGTTCTTCCATCATTAGACATTCTGGCATGTCATTTCTCAAAAAAAAATTCCATAAAATTAAAAGTCAAGAGATTATCATCCCATTCCAGTATTTTTGTAGTTCTGAAGATGTGGCATTAAACTATACCTTTGCTCCATACAGGTCACAATTTTTCATGTGTAATTTTGCTGTGGTTCTCAATACAACTCCTGTAGTGTCACACTGGAATACACAATTCTCCAGAATAGCCTGACCCTTACGAATACCTAAAAGAGTTTTTAAAAATGCAATCAAAAGAATGGAACATGTTTTCCCACTTTATTCCATTGGCTAAATAAAGGAACAAATAATTGATTAGACAGCAGGACTGTTTGAAGTTAGTTTGCTTATAAAACAAATTAGACTAATGAAAAAAAATTCATAACTTGTCAGTATAAAAATTTAGATCCTAAGCATACAGCAAAGATTGTACAAAAACAAGATAGATGCTCTTCCAATATTTAACTTTCAAAACTTAACTTAATTTAAGTCTAAATGCAGAAATGCGATAACCTGAGACACCCAAAGGAAATGTTAATTTTTGATGTGTTGGTCAGGAAAAAAAAGTCATCCTGTAGAATAATAGAACCTTACAATACAGAAAGAATATCATGCCTCTGCTGGCTCTTTGATAAAAGCTGTCTGCTCACATCTCATAACCCAGCATTTTACCTATAACTCTGCAAATTATTTATTTTCATCTGATATGTAGGTTTTATCTGAACACATGGGAAGCTCAGATGGAAATGGTAATCAACTCTCAACACTATACATATACCTGAAAATCACCTCTGCACATCTAACCTTGACGTCAATACTTCAGAACACAGCACAATGAACTCTCACGAATATGTCCATATATACAGATTGATATCTCAGATGCTTCAAAAAAAAAAAGATCTCAGGGATAAAAGACGTGATAAGATGCTTGTAATTGTCTACTAATGCATGCTGAATTTATTTTCTAAGAAAGCAATTATCAGTACAGCAATTTATTGCAATATTATGTATGAACAATAATAATTGGCATGAGTCTATAAACAACAATATAACCATACAAGTTGTTAATGTACTGGTGGCTGATAGAGCTTTGGTTCTCAAGTGGTATAATCACCCAGGATAAGTGGTCACCAAGGATACTTTTGTGTCAGCTCTCAAGCACAAAGTTGCTTGAGTATCACTCCATGCAAAATCATTAATCAATGCCCAAATTACTGAGCACACTAAAAACTTTGTAACCTGATTGTTCTCGGAGTCTCTCTCACTATATTTGGTTACTTAAAAATTAAAGAAGAAATTGTTAATACTATGAATAAACAGCACTTACAATGCGTCACCTTATCAGACCATAGGGTTGCTCTCTCATTAGAGAGAGAGAGAAAGATTACTGGTGGTTTAACCGGAGGGCAACCATACATCAGGTGAAGGGAGAGATTGAGAAGGAGAATCCGTCATGGTAACCTCAGGCAGTGAGGGGAATTGAACCACAGTGGGCATTGCACTGCTTTGTAAACCAATAAACAGTAAATCAATAGTGAAAACTCTCTGGTATGATTTATATGAAAAAGTTTGAGATTTTAAAATCTGAATTTAATTCAGGCAAAATGTAATGCTTTTCAATAATAGAAACTGATTGTTTTTATGAATACCCATTAGTCATAAGCTCAAATGCTGATAATTTTTTAAAAAAGAATTGGGAATATTGAAGAAGGACAAATGTTTAACTATGCCAGGGACATTGCCACCTCCAAAACAAAAAATGTCTAATTATCGCAGATTGCATTACATTGCAGAATCCCTCAGCAACAACATTTTGGTTGTGGATATTGGCTAGAAATACAATGAGTATAAGGGCAGATCAGCTATCAGGAATTTTGCAATAATAATCTCCTAACTCTCCAAAGACTAGCCACATATATGAACAAGTTAAATGAGTCTGCAACAAGGTAGATAGCGTATGCAGGAATTATTTGCTTTCCAATAACAGAAAAGAATAATTTTTTGAAGTTGCAAAACTTTTAATTACGGATGTTCATTGTAACTTTGTTCCCTGTACAAGTACATCAAAGTTAGGATACTGGCATAGCAAGCAATTAAGGAGGCAAGTGGCGCATCGGCTTCTATGACTAGGGACTGGGGTCCAGGTCTTGTTTCAATTAATTGGACATTGATGAGCAGTGGATTTCAGATAGTCTGTAGGATGACTGAGTAAAGGTGGACTCTGTCTTATGTTTACTTCAAATGAAACATCACCAGCACACAGCTCCTAACTTAATCACACAATTTTATCAAATGCCTTTCTATAAAGGAACAGGAGTTTATAACTAGATTATCCAATTGAATAAAATTGATTAGTGATAGTCCCTTGAAACAGAACTGTAACTGACCAAAATTTTAAAGAAAAACTAAAATTAAAATTGAAGTGATATCTTGGGAAGAGTTAATGCACTTCAAATCCTTGGATGCCAAACATTGTGGAAGGCCTGAAGAATGCCTATGGGCACCAAATATTCCCATCTCCAAGGAATATTTGGTGCCCATCTTACAGATTTAACAACAGAAGAGGGGTAGGCAGTTGGGTCTTGCAAACACTAACAGCCTGCAACTCGACCTACCAATGACCAGCTTGGCAAAGTGCAGGCACAGACTTGCAAGGATTCCCAACTTACCCACCCCTCAAGTGTTTTTTTTAAGAAGTATTTTTTAATTAACGTGCTTGTACATTCTGAGACTTGAACCTGGATCTTCTGGCCCAGAGATGAACACAATCACTGCAGTACAAGAGCCTTAATTCAATCTCCTTTATGTTTACACAGCCGTTCCCAGATCGCAGCTGAATCCTTGCTTTACTGACACTGCTTCAGATTGGACAGAAGATGCCTGTTCAGTTCACACTAGTTGTATTCTTTATTGCTACTGCATAACTGACCTTCTGAAAGGTGTGGACAGGATGGATAAACAACAGTGATCACCACACATACTCACTGTCTAGCACTTATTTATATACTATGGAGATAATGCACATTTAAAGCACCATTGAGATGAGTTTGTGTACAAAAGAAAATACTTGCCCTCTATCAACCTGGTGTGTGTCGAGGTACTGATGGCATGAGAACAACAGAAGCATTTATAATAAAGTACAAGAAGGCATGACAAATAAACAATGTATAACTAAGCAGAATTGTAGTAAAGTGGTTTCTAACAATAATTGATCAAAATTTATAAAAGCATAGGAATTTAAAGATTTTAAAATCTCATGCTCACAGGTTTCTGTATCTTTGCCAGTGTAGCAGACAATTATATTGTACTTACATAGAATACCCTCTGTAGCACCATGCTGAATAAATTTCAAATTGGATATTTTTAAACAACTGGCAGTGCAAGCAACAAAGGCATCTCCTTTACCTTCCTTTTCCAGCACAATGTCATCAGGAAGCCCATACCCTAGTCAGAGGAAGAAAGCATGTAATGATTTTGTGGACAATAAACTGCAGACTTGAAGGATATAAACAGTCTCTACCAGGCAATGCACGAAATGATTTAGATTTCTACAGTAACAAAGTGGTGGAAGTTCAAATCCTCTGCAGATCACAATATTCCTTAAATCTAACATTTCAAAACTCTATGTCACTTTGCTCCTTTTCTCTCGGCAACCGTGCTAAACATCCTCTTCATATCCTACCTTGCCCCCTAAACATATTTTTTTTTAACAACATGGAGCCCAGAACTGACCACAAACTGTAGTCTTATCAAAATTCTATACACACACATAATTTCTTCATACTTATGTTTATGACTAACACTCACGAAAAATACAAATGTAGGAGTGCGCGCTTGTATGGAAAGTTAAAGAATGTTAAATACCAGAATAGAGTTTCCAGCAGATCCCTAAACTTCATAACCCAACAGAAAAACCTTCATTAACTCTCTTCAGTTGCCCAACATGTGCCATTCCCAATCATAAGTTCAGACAGGAGCTCTCACATTTTTTCTTTCCAAAGTTCTGCTCTTTATTTCAATTTTCAAAATCCAACTGAAAGGATTTATGCTTTGCCTTTCCCTCATGGTTTGATCATGTTAAATAAGACTCCATCTCATTGTACAGTCACGTGCATGTTGGTTCCAAATCCATTGCTCTGCTTCTTCTAACTTCGGCCAACAATAAACAGTGCTTCTGTCTCTAACTTCTACCCTCTCAATATTACTCATATTTGATTGTGGCTGTTGAATGAAACTAGCAAAAATATAAACTTGAGCATTTCAAATGAATTACTATCAGACAGTTGGCAAGAGATTTAACGAAGTACGATATATTACAATTATTTTGCATCTTCAGAACTCTATTCTATAGCATCCTGAATTTTCATTAGATAAGCAAAGAAATGAATAATTCATAAAGTTGTTTATAAACATGTACCACTAGATTAAAAATAGTTGGTAAATGGAGCCTTGCATTGATAGATCACCCTTCACCAGGTTTACAGATAAGAAAGCAGGCATAAATGATGTAAAATATACATTTTGCCCTTAAGTACCTACCTTCAACTTGAATGGAATCAGCAATGCTGAAGTAGCCATTCACATAGTAATGGCCAGGACAGATAACAACAACATCTCTTTCAAAGCAGGCATTTACTGCTAGAAGTGGATCACTGTGAAACTAAAATAAAAAGTAGCTAAATAAAACATTTGCTCCTACTTTAAAAGATAAACATTTCATGTAAAATAACTTCTTGTAGAAGAAAATCTTTGGACTCGAGTTGAAAAAAGGACCATAATTGTACACTACTTCATTTCAATGTTAACCATTCCAAGTCTAATTTGCACATGTCCCCTGAATTATATAATTCCAATTAATGATCAAAGGAACCTTCATTGAAAGCTTATCAAATATTTCATGCAAAGAGTTAACTGCATATTTCCTGGAAAATAATTGTCAGGTACAAGTTTAGAAACTGTGCCAGTTAACACGAAGGTTTCCTACATCTTAAACTGACTTGATATGATGCCACGTTAACAAATTTTATATCGCAAAAGCTTAAATGAAAACTAGAGAATAGCCACCACAAATCTCAATCAGACTTGCTCCTTTTGGAGCACTAACCACAAGTTTGCAGGTTGAATTCAATTACACCAATTACACAAAGCTCAAAATCTAGTTGACATTCCATTGTAGGACACATTATCAGAAATACCCTCTTGCACATGTTAAAACACAAATCCAATCAACTCATTCTAGGGTTTCAGTTGATCCATGGAGTGCAATGCTTTGTTTAAATAAAAAGGGGAGGATCACCCTGCCCTAGCAAAGGTTAGCCCTCACTGAACAAGCACTGCGATTACTCAACACAAGCATCATACAGTAACAAGCCACTGCACATTTAAAGGAATTAAGTCTGTGAATACAACAGCTAATTTTTCATCATGCCAAAACATTTTGCAAAAGGATTACAAATTGGTCCACTCTACAATCCTCATTACTATAGTTCTGACTGTGTTAAGAACTGAAAGTTTTAGTTAACTAATATTTCATACGTTGATGTCTTAAGAATCATTACCTTGAGCACATGCTCCTGAGTAACACAGTCCGGGTTTAGTTTCTCCCTCAGCAGAGATTGTAGCAGAGTGATGGTCATAGAATTTGAAACTACATGAATAACATTTTCACCTGAAGGACGAAGTCCTTTAGCCTGCTTTGCTGGGAATCCATAGCCATCCTGACATAGCACATACCTAAAAATAAATGTTTTTAAAGTTATTGATGTTCATAGTCAGGGTTAGAGTTTCAGATTTTTAAAATAAATTTAACCAAATTTCTCCCAATCGTAAATCATCTCAGTCCAGAACATCAACATAGGAGATCCACCAGGTAATATTTTAATCCCAACGAACTTCAGCTGTTGCAATGACACTTTCCCCTATTATATTCTCAAATAGAGATGTCTACTGTTAGTGTTCAGTTCTAATCACAGCTCCTCAAACAATGAAGCAATTCGTGCTCACATGCAACAAAATTCAGTCAGTAGGAAGTTAGTAGTAAGAAGTGATAGCGTGCTACACAAATACCCATCTCCAACAAGAAAGAATCTGATCATTTTTGCTTGATGTTCAAATTCATTGCCATCACCGAATATGGAGGTTCTCATTGATCAGTTCAAAAAGGCAATTTACCACTTTCTCAGGTGCAATTAAAAGATGGGCAATGAATGCTAACCTTGAATGACTCCGAGCAAAAAAGATGCTCCATGCATTTTAAAGTATTGAAATCGAAAATTACTTCAGACTTATGTTTTAAGCCACACCCTCTACAGAATACATGTCTATATACCTGTTCTATTTAAACAAATCCCTATGGTACCAGATGTATCCAAAGGAAACATCTGAGTTTCACCACTTAACGTCATGAGATTATCAGCCTTGCCATCATGAATGCAGAAAAACTGACAATTTCAGGAAACCGCACACGCACGGACATCCAGATTTTTTTTGGTTTATCCACATCTGTGGATGTAACTAATCATTTCTAATGCCCTTGAAATAGTGTTGCTGAGTTAGCTTCTTAAACTATTGCTATCCATGTGGTATAGGTACACTCCGTACTATCGGAGAGGGGGAACGTGTCGGAACAACAAAATGTTTAAAAGTCAGAATGACAGACTTAGAAGGAAACTTGTAGGTGGTGTTTCTTTGCATCTGATGCCACTCTTCTAAATGGTAGAGGTCACAGTTTTGAAAAATGCTACGGAAGCAGCCTTGGGACGTTGCTACAATGCATTTTGTAAATACTGCCAAAGTGTGACAACGGTGGTGAAAATAAATGTTTATGGTGATGGATGGGTGCCAATCAAGTGGGTTGCTTTTTAACTTCATGCGAGTTACTGGAGCAGCAGTCATTCATAAAGTGGAGAGTGTATCATCACGAAAGAAACTCTGCATTTAAGGTCTGGAATCTTTCAGCAATCAACATGAGAAATTTCACTTTAACACAGTCTAACTATAAAATCATTTGAAAAAGTTACACCTTGTTTAAATGAACTACAACTGCGGTATTAACTGCATACTAACTTCAAAATGACCACTCAACACCCTTGCAAATAAAAATCGTTAAGTTTATACTGGCGAAAAATCAAATTTCTCCACGAGGAATAACATTTCTATGTATTTTTATTAATTCTTTTAAAGTTTACATGGGCGTAAAAGTATTGAATTGTGGTTAAAAAAAGTAAATAGCTGATTTATAACAAATGTAATCTTCCATTAATTTTAATATGTAACAGGAAAGGTGCAAGGCATTGGTTGTAAACAGAAGTGAAACCAAGTATCAATTACCTATAAAGTGGGGCCTCCATTATTCGAAGTTTATATTTAAGCTTCTCCAATTGTTCACAAAGTTTAACTCCTTCCACCATGGAAACATTATTCAGTTCAGATTCTGCCGCTGAATCACTAATAGATATATTCTCTCTCACTTTTACAAATTCTTTATAAGTCTCCTCACATTGGGTTAACAGCCGATTATATTCAGCAACAAGATCAGCAGGAACACGATCTTCAAGAATATCATAGTACCTGAATTTAAAAACAAAATTGGATGCTTTCTCCAATAAAAGAGTATCATTAATTTCATAACCAGCACAGTCGCACTCCCCTTTATACAATTTATAAAGGTACTGTTGAACTCATATTCCAATTTGTTTATGGCAATTATGGATGATTTTGACAGCATGAAAATATTTCAGGATATGGATTCATTCAGTCCCAATTCTGGTGTAATGTCTGAAACCTAATTAGTTAAGTGAAAATTAAAATAGGATTCCAGCACTTCTTAATTTGATGAAGAGTTCTATGTTCATTGGTCAAAATCTACATTCAGGTGTCAACTTCCACAGCACTGCTTAAAAATAAATCACATTCCATAATCCATACAAATAAATTTAAAAATCCAATCTTCAGTCCATTCAGTTAGCCAACTTTTGTCAGAGCAGTTAGGGGAGCATAATGATTAACCTCAGAACCACTGTGGAAAGGGGTCATAAACACATGAGCTATAACCAAACTGCTACCCAGGAACTGCTATTGAATACTGGCCAATGACAGGATCAAACTTGTCCACCTTGTCCCTCCACAGGCAAATTGCCTGTCAATATATCACAGCTTTAACACATTAAAAAAAAAGGGCAAAGTATTAAGAGAACACCAGAGATATACACCGCAACAAGGAATAAAAGCTTTCAATAGAGGGGGAAGAATTGTTAGAGAATGAGAAACTATTTTTAGCGAGTTTTGAGAAGTTTTGTAGCTCAGGTTGAGGTTCTAGATGTAAGTTTGCTCGCTGAGCGAGAAGGTTCGTTTTCAGACGTTTCGTCACCATACGGGGTAACATCATCAGTGAGCCTCCGGATGAAGCACTGGTGGTACGACCCACTTTCTATTTATATGTTTAGATTTCCTTGGGTAGATGATGTCATTTCCTATTTTTTTTCTCAGGTGGTGATAGATGGGGTCTAACTCGATGTGTTTGTTGACAAGACTTCCAGTTGGAATGCCATGCTTCTTGGAATTCTCATGCATCTCTCTGTTTGGCTTATCTGAGGATGGGTGCGCTGTCCCAGTCAAAGTGGTGTCCTTCCTCATCTGTATGTAAGTACACCATTTCGGCTGGGACAGCGCATCCATCCTAGGACAAGCCAAACACAGGTACACGCAAGAAATCCTAGAAGCATGGCATTCCAACTGGAACTCTTATCAACAAACACGTCGAGTTCGACCCCATCTACCACCCCCTGAGAAAAAGAACAGGAGGAAACCTAAACACAAATAGAAAGCCAGTGCTTCATCCGGAGGCTCATTGATGGTGTTATCTAGTATGGTGACGAAACGTTTGAAAACAAACCTTCCAACTCAGCGAACAAATCTGCATCCAGAAACAATCTTGCATTCTAGAACATTATCGCAATCCAATCGTCAATAAATTCTCCAGTTCAATTCACTATACGGGGTAAACCAATTTTAATATTCTTGTTAAGCCAAGATCAAATTTCAGTTTGCTTAGAGCACCATCTGGTGTCATGAATCAAATACTGCTATCTCATTATTTCACTTTATTTTCAGGGCTCAAAGGATTACAGCCAGCCTTGGGCAGGATGAGAATTAGGCTAAAAGTTGAGGAGGATTTCATAAATGATTGAATTCAGTTATAAAATTCATTTGGTGACAATTCTCTGGAGCGTCTAATTTCATTGACAGTTACAATTTAATTAAAATTGAATAAGATTTGAAACATGAAGCAGACAAGGGCTATCAGCAACATTCACTCTAAGTTGCAGTTCTGATGATTTGTGCACAGCAGTTATGCAGATGACACCAAAATTAATGGGAATGCAGCCTATCAGTAATATTTTAAAAAATGCAAAAGCAAAGTACTGTGGTTTTTAAGAGATCTGAAATTAAATGATGCTGGAAATACTCCGCAGATCAGGCACCGTCTACTGAGAGAGAAATCAAGTTAACATTTCCGGTTCATGACTTGCTGACTATTTCCAGCATTTTTTGGTCTTAAACGTTTATATACTTCATCTCATTAAAATAAGTAATGCATGGAATTTCTACAGAATGTCTATGTCAACTGTGTCTTTAAAATTTGCTCCATGCTTTTAACTGACCACTACAGCTGGGGTTTTAAAAGTTCATACAGCTATTTTCTGACAACATAATATTCTGACATGTTGATATCAGGGCAGAAGGGAAGTTATCGAACATGCAGAGATTTACATATTTAAACACAGTAAGCTTATAATTTCCGCTAAATCAGTGGCAGGCCTTACAGAAATGTCACTGCATTTCTAGGAAACACTGTACTAAATTCATCACCCGAGTAATAAAAAATTACATTAACTCTACAAATTCTGAATGAATTCTAAATATTCTGAAAATGTTCAACATTTGACTGTGTCAAACCTTGGCAAATCATACTAACAGTTTTAATCTTGGTTCACAACATCTGACAAAATAATCAAAATCATCTTCATCATCTTCGTCCCATCTTCTCCAAATGTGAAGAAAGAAAAATCTACAAAACATGAATGTCAAGCAATTTATATTAACTGTAACCAATGGCAATAAATAGTAAAACATACAAATAAATTTATTTGTATCAGAGAAGTACTAAAAACATACAACTTATCATTTACAGCAGCCTGTAAAATCATTCAAAAATTCAACTAATTATTGGGTAAAGGAGGTTCGGAGAGGTTCTAGGAAAAAGCTTTATGACTAAGTTTTCTTCAGTCGTGACACTTCTGCTTTGAACAAGTTTTAACAGAAAAGCTGGTGCACTTGCTTTGAATTGATCGATCGTTTCTAACATATCAAAAACCAAATAAAATCCATTGTAAAATGAAAGCTACAAATCGATTAGCTAAATAAATGCAGGGTTTAAAATAGAGTTGAGAAGCTTCATGCATTAAGAAGCTTCATGCACTCAATGCAATTTTGTAAAATAAATGACAATCAATAATATTCCACATCTTTAAGTTACTACTTCTGCAATGTAGAACTGAACAGAAACTTCAATTTTTAAGGGCACCAATGCAATAAAGACCATTTGCAGCATAAATTATCAGATTTACGTTTTGGCCTGAATACTAGGCAGTAGACTGATAAAGCAACAAACCAGTCAGTACCCCCATTGGAATTTATTGCATTTTCTGGAGTTCGCACATAAGTTGAATAAAGTAGAAATGTAGAGGTTCTACTTGTGATTCTACACTTTTCCAGAGGATGCATTGTTGATGCAGTGTGGTGACCAGAATGCAACTCAAAACCTTGTGGAATGAGGTTTAGTTGGATTTTTAAATAACATACTAGCTTCATAACTACTGCAGAATACTTCACTAGCCTTGAAAAATTATTTTTCTATTTATAGAAAACTTGTCAAAAGTGTGTTTATATGAGCCTCTGAATCCAATCATTTATTTTGTTAAGTAAAAGGTTTTTTTTAAAATGAAGGATATGAAATCTTCCTGATTTAATGTAGATAAATACTAGTATCACTGCCACAGGATGCCAAAATATCTCATTGATTTAGAATGCCACAAGGAAAGGATAAAATCATACCGGCATGCTTATCAGTCCACTTTCTCAGTTTCAACCCTGTCTCTGCTAGAGCACCAGGTTTTCAACCTGCTGTTTGATTTTGCTTCCTGCATCCTTAAAGAACCATGCTTCATAACTGAACTAATACTCAAACAAAATTAAAATCGTGCCTGTGTTCCAGGTCAAAAAAACTACAGCTTATGTCTAACAGTTTAGTAGTAACAACACAAACTAAAAGAAAGTTATCAAACATATTCAATGGGCTGAATTCTTTCATGATTTTTAGGAAAGGTCAAAAACAGTCTATTATCAAATTTATTACCGAAGATGTTCAATGGCAAGAGCAGTTTGGTCAAACTCTCCTGACTCATCGTTCACCACATATAGTTCTTGCAATGGCACCAAGTGCTTTTTTGCCTCAAGAAAACTTTCCATTGCTTCTGCATCAAGAGGATATGTTTCAGACTCATAAAGGAATGGCTCGCTTAACTTTACCACAGCCTTGTGGCTTGAAGTCTCCACATCAGTCACCTGAAATTATAAACAGTTTACTTTTCAAAAATACAACAAACTCAATCTATGACCTCATTTTCAGTTTAATTAACACAGAATTGTGTTGCCTTTTTGAAGCATACTTGCTGCAAAACTCAAGTATCTCAAGCAATTTTGCTTAAGATAACTGCTGCCAGAACAAAATGATAGACAGGCTGAGTATTGGTAGCTGTTAGTGGGAAGGGGATATTTATACTGATGGAGTAGGAGACTACTTTTTGTGATAGGGACACATTGCGGTAGAATAGATAATCTCATCCAGGAGACCATAGTAATTAAAAGTATTTTGTTTTTATAAGCTTAATATGAATTTAACCAAATTATTTTAAACATCAGCAGCTTTGCATACAAGATGCCTGAAAAAATTTGATTGAATGTGAATTTCTACACAAGTTCTTAATTAATGCAAATGGCTAATTTTAGTCAAAAAAGATAGGAGTATGTTACATCAAATTAATTTATGAATTTATCGCTCTTGGTATAAAACCAATGCACTTAGTGGGTGACAGACAAGCAAGACAAGACAAAGGACATATTTTACACTGACAAAAATCCTGAGATGGAACTATACCTGCTGCAAATCAGCTGAATTAAACCGAAAAGTATGGACGGCATATGAAAATGTTTTTTCAATATGGAATCAATTAGTGAGCTCCGATAAAGGACATACTCAATGTAAATCTTGCCCTTTCCGATTCCTAGGCAATTGTCACGTCCTTTCAAGCAGTCATCCAGTGAATACAATACGTCAAAGATCGTTTCCACATAGAGAAGAATAGATGTATTGGCTGGGAATTTGACAGCATCCGTGCACAATTCACCACGCTGAGGGTCAATATTAACATCTAATCTGCGCTTCTAACTATTTCTTTATTTTTCTACTTTATACTAAAAAGAACTGTACTGATTAACTTATTACTTTATTTTTCTATTTTTGTACCTTAGATGGTGTCGGGAATGGCAGTACACTTGATAAAACATAAATGTAAGTCACTTTCTTGTAACTGCAGCTTCAAGGGGATAAAACAAGGCAGATTTTACAATGGAAGCACACAATCTGCCAAATTTAAAATGGCTACCTGTATTTCTACGAACTCGGGCAGAAGGTTGCAAAAAGTACAGATCATAGTTGTGGGTATGATGCACTTAGAGGGTGACAGACAAGCAAGACAAGCCTCGCTGATCCGAGCAAACATGTTCAGAAGATCCACAGGCTCTGCTTTCACTAAATCACAGCACAAATAGCAACACTGGTCTCTGCCCTTCTGTCCTGAACAAAGCAACTAAGATCAAGAATGCACTGTTGTGGCTAATCAACTTTGCCTTGTTGCTTTTTCTTCCTTCTATTCAGAAAAGGCCTTAAATGCCTTCGTGACACAAGTTTGGCATCCAATCAACAGAGCTGAAAACGTGTTGCTGGAAAAGCGCAGGTCAGGCAGCATCCAAGGAGCAGGAGAATCGACGTTTTGGGCATGAGCCCTTCTTCAGGAATCGAGGAGGTTGAACAGTTCATCCAAAAAAAAAAAAAAAAAATTTTCTCCTATCCAATCAACAGAGCCAAGAGTAAACCAAAAGCAGAACACTGAAAGCAAGAGCTCTTTGAAAAGGCAAGTGACAACTATAATTGGGCTTGTCATTGATTAAGATCTTGCAGCAAGAGGTGTCCTGGACTGACGCATACAGGCAGCTATAAACAGCGTCAAGTTTTCAGATATATCGAGACATTTGCAGAGATTAGTGATATCCAGAACACACTCCTTCTGTCACCACCCTCACCAGGAGAATCCCTCTGCTGAAGCTGCTCCAGTTAGTAACAGAGTAACATGCACACATTTCCACTCCCACAATTACCACTCATCTGTTAACCAGGACTTCCCCTGTCAATCCCTGCTGCAGGCTGGCATCCCTTTCAGGATTCTACTGCTGCCATTGATAACACAAATATCTCAAAGCAGCTGTGGCAAAATATTGCACAAGACTTCCTTCTTTTAAATGAATTGGCCAGCCTATGTATGAGACCTCATGGTTCTCCAGTGTGCATGCCAGCTGAATCCAGACCTATCCAAGATAGTGTCCCCTGTGCATGCCAAAGGAAATTTCAAAGCTACTCCTTGGAAGCTAATTAATGAACTCAGAACACTTAAATCGAGGTATTCAGGTTCTGGATGCATCACTATCTCCTCTCTTCATGAAATCGCCCCCCCCCCCTTTAAAATTATATTGTGTTCTGCTACCTTCTAGGAATACAGTATTCAAGTTATGTCTGCATTCATTCCCATCCCAACTGGCATTTGGAAATCCAGCCATGGAAACTCAGGAGAGGAAATAGTGAACCAGTGATTTGAAAAATTTAGACAAGTTTCTTTCGTGCCTGAAGAACGCTTAAATGACAAAGATCACGCAGAAGTATCAAGGAATGAAATGTAAAATTGACAATGGCTCAAAGATCTGAATCAGTGAAATTGGAGAAATCACTAAAAAAAATTTGTACTTTTCTCAAGGCACATCCAAAACATCTCACCTCATCTGCATAACCAAGGGGTTGAAGCCCAATAGATCTTGTAGAACACATGCTATAATGTGTTTGTGCAGCACTGCAAGCAGAAGTGCAAAATGCAGTAGTTAGCATTCACCATATGCATTAATTTAACAGACATTTACCTCAACAAGCACCTCAAACATATCATTGGACCAGAGTGCTTGCCATCCGTACGGTTCGAGGACCTTCTCCAAGTATTCTGCAATGAAATCTTTCACTTCTGATGGTTTAGTATCACCTGTTCGTTAAAATCATGAACAGTGAATCCTCAATTACCTTAATATAAAACCTCAATCAAGAATTTTACATAATATTCTGCAAAGAGTTCAACACAAAAATATGCAATGAGAATAAAATGATAGATGCCATGGTAAATTATTTCTATGGACATTCTATAATTATAGAGATCACCCAACTTAAGTGTCTGAAGTGAATAAGAATTTTGAAGTTAATTCCTGAAATCTAACAAGGCAAACAAAAGAAAAAGCTTTGTGATATTTTTTCTTGGACTAAACACCCAAATATCAATTTTACCTTACAATCTAATGCAGCTAATGCAGTCACTTTCCATTAGTATAGGTGTCTTGATGTTCTACAGAATATTTGGTAACTAACGATCGAACAGTACAATTTCTTTCTGGAAGGGCTGACAAAAATATTTGATTAAATATCAGAACATTAACGGCTGAATGGTGGAGCTAGCCAAAGGTCACAGCACATTGACAGGGAGGTGTATCTTCTTTTTTGCATGTGAATAATCAATACCTATACACACAATCTTCCAGTGACAACAGCAATCAGTACTGGGATGACGCTGAACTGACCACAGAACAAAGAAGCATGAAGAGAGATAGTGATGGCAACATTAGGTGACACGGCAGCAGCTGCTGGCGCCCAAAAGGCTGTCAGCATATCTAATGGGGTCTGTCTGCCTGCCAGGATAGCTAACAAGTATTAGGAATTCAGCAGCCATACTTCACAGAGAACCATATTCTGTAGAACATTGAGTGGATACTTGCATATCATCACTTTGTAAAGAAACTCGAGGTGGAAATGAGAATGCAAGTTTGAGGTTGGTGTTTGCATGATTTTCATGCTGGATGTGTATTATAGATGTAACTTACAAGGGAGAAAGATTGGCTTCTCTGCTTTCTGGGAATACTTTCTGGCTGCTCCTGGAGTGGGTAGTGGCTCCAGCCCTTCTGCCACTGACACCAGTGCTTATACCAGTTGCAATGATAGGGAAGGGTCCACAATCTAGGCAGAAATGCCTAACTAGGACTAGGCCCTCAAAGTCTTGGACAGCTGGAGGCCTCCCCTGGCCTAGAAGCCTCAGGTCAGCAACAAGCACATAGGGTATACTAAGTAGAATTCAAAGAGAACAATTAGCTCAAATTGAAGTGCACAGGTGAATAAAACTTCTGAATGTTAAGCCTTGCATTGACTGTGCACTTAAAGGAAAACAACATCTTTCGATTCTTGCTGGATTTGGTACTTCAAATGAAGTCATCTCTCAAGAGGCAGGATGTGACAGATAGTGCCATTGCACTAAATGCTTCATCCATGATAACTGGGCTGAAGAAAGGTAAAATTTTAGACCCAGATTGCAAGAGTCAAACTCCTCAAACACATCTTATTTCACATTACTGGTGTCCCTGGAGTCCTGCACCTCGCAATAGAAAAACTGCAATCCATGAGACCCTCTTTGTTCAACACTTTGCCCCTTTTCCAGCAGCTTTTGTACAGTGGACAAAGGACCACCACAATATGTAAAACTTGCAATAGAACATTCTGAAAAGTTCCACCAAATATCAGAGCATCTAAATCACTTCTTTAGAAGCCCATTTGATGTTCATTCTAGTGGCCCTCTTTCCTCAGCATCCATGTGTGGTTCCACATCTGTGTAAGTAGCCATGTCCCAGCTTCCATCCTGGAAGGCATGCAGGGACCATAAAAGCTATGGGGATCTGAGGCTGATGATTGTGGGTGCAGTGATTGCTTCCCACGAAACATGCACACATTTTACAATGATCCTTTTACAACGATCATAGTATTACAATTGAGAGGTTAGAAGCCTTCATGTAAAAAAGGCAGCTTGCTGCTCGAAAGGAGCCTTGAGCATCACCTGCACACAATCGCCCAAACTCTACAACCAGAGGTATATAGCAATGGTCTCTCAGCTTGACTGCCTGGACTGGTGTGGAAGCAGTCCTCTCAAAAGTGCTTTGGTGATCATCCTGATGCACTGATGCGTGGCAGAGTGCAAGAATTTACACCAATCTCGTCGATCACTGGAATGACTTGGTAGCACAAACATATTTTTCTGCTCCAGTGCCACAGTCATGATGGGATGCCTCCACAATGCTGGATCTTTTTCTTTGTTTTGGTTTTGTATGCTACTGCCCTCACTGCTCCAGCCTCCCTGTTACACCATGCTGGCTCTTGCAATGATTGCAACATGAAGCCTGTGCCAAATTCCTATCAGCTTGTTACCTGTTTTTACCAGTTAACACTTTGAAGCCCCTGTGTACTGTTATTAAATTGCTTGTGAAAAATCATTTTTACATCTCTAGTCTGGCTTGAATCCCTTTTTATGCCATTACCAAAGTTAAATATTGTTGTGCATCAGCATTATCTATATTTCTCATTTTCAACATCTGAACTTGTGTGACAATGCATTTGCATTCTATACTACATATAGAAATCCATAATGTCATTTAGAAACATTATAAAAAATAACTAACCCAAGATGTAATCCTGGTAGGCCCTGTATCGCTCATAATAGGTAAGCTGAGTTGTCTCAATAACTTCTGGAAACTTCGTTGTACTTGGAAGCAACAGATTTTCCTTTTTGGGACTGTCATGATTGCCTCTAATTTCCACTTGATCTTGAAATACAGTTAGATATAAAATGAATAACATTCGTTGTCAAGCACAATTCCTTAGACAGTTAAAATAGAAGCTAATCACAATTTTAGATACAATATTATTGCTCTCATGGTATTTAGCTACAGAACTTGCAACAAATCAGGGAAATAATGTTGAAGAACAACAGACTAAACCCTGCAAGATCAGCTGGCAGAGTGCTACAGCACATAATTTTTGAGAGGCCATGCTCAATACTTACAAGTAAATACATGGCTAATAGATCAATGAGGGTTGTGAACAACAACAATGTACATCGAAGGAAATTGTTGAGTTTCAGTGAATGACAGCTTTAGCAAGAATAGAATAATGTAATTGGGGAAAAAAATCAAAATATATAAAATTATAAATAATTGTGTATTATTTATATTTAGTAGTCCTATAGTTATTATTGCAGAGGATATAGAGTCATAGAGATGTACAGCACAGAAACAGACCCTTTGGTCCAACTCGTCCACGTCAACCAGATATCGAACGCAACCTAGCCCTATCTGCCAGCACCCAGCTCACATCCCTCTAAACCCTTCCTATTCATATACCCAGCCAGATACCTCTTAAATGTTGCAATTGTTCCAGCCTCTACCACTTCCTCTGGCAGCTCATTCCATACACACACCACTCTCTGTGTGAAAAAGTTGCTCCTCACGTCTCTTTTATATCTTTCCCCTCTCACCCTAAACCTATGCCCTCTAGTTCTGGAACCCCCACCCCAGGGAAGACACTTTGTCTATTTATCTTATCCATGCCCCTCATGATTTTATAAACCTCTATAAGGTCACCCCTCAGCTGCCGATGCTCCAGGGAAATTAGCCCAAGCCTATTCAATCTCTCCCTAAAGCTCAAATCCTCAACTCTGGCAACATCCTTGTAAATCTTGTCTGAACCCTTTCAAGTTTCACAATATCTTTCCGATAGGAAGGCGACCAGAATTGTACGCAATATTCCAACAGTGGCCTAACCAATGTCCTGTACAGCTGCAACATGACCTCCCAACTCCTGTACTCAGTACTCTGACCAATAAAGGAAAGCATACCAAATGACTTCTTCACTATCCTATCTACCTGCGACTCCACTTTCAAGGATCTATGAACCTGCATTCCAAGGTCTTTTTGCTCAGCAACACACCCAAGGACCTTACCATTAAGTGTAGAAGTCCAGCTAAGATTTGCTTTCCCACAATGCAGCACCTCGCATTTATCTAAATTAATCTCCATCTGCCACTTCAGCATATTAGCCTATCTGATCAATATGCCATTGTAATCTGAGGTAACCTTCTTCATTGTCCACTACACCTCCAATTTTGGTGTCATCAGCTAACTTACTAACTATACCTCTCATACATACAGTTATGGTTTTCTTGTGATTACAGAATCTACCATTGAGCTGTTGTCAGTTCAAATTCTAGTAGACAAGTTATAAATTTGAATTTTAAAAATGTAGTAATTTAGAGGCTAGCACCAGGTAATGACCATGAAACCTACAGGGTTTTATAAATATCCGGACCCAACCCTGCTTAGACGTCAATACAGTGTCAATCCACGCAGTTTACTCCTTAGGATGTTTAGGCATGGGAATAAATACATTCACTTCAATAACACCAGCAGCCTCCAGGATCAAATCCACCAAGAAAATGGAAAACTGATTACTGTAGTGGCCATAACGAGGTGTCACACAGAGGAAAATGTTGCAAATAACTGACTCTCAACAAACGGGGTTTTCACCAGGTTGCTCTGATCAGGAAGCCAGGTAGATGCCAGGGGAAATACACAGACCTACAGATTGATGGAGTTCAATGAAGATGTCGGTTTCTGTGCTGGAGAGATCATGTCACACCATCAAAGTTCCTACTGCCAGGCTCACGGTCACGATTAGAGATTATTGTTCCGTCAAGTTCACAAATGTATCCGGGAATGTCAAGTTATTATTCAGGAGATTAAAATTAAATTATAAATATTACTGATACAGGGTGGAGACAGTACTGTTAATCTCTGATGGGATGGTAGGTGAGAGATGCCGAGCGGCTGGAGCCTCAGTATTTTTGAGGATAATTCACACCAAGGGACGGAGAAAGCAGCAGCTGAGCTTTCCCCGCTGGGTCTGGGGCTCCTTCCCACCGCCCCCCGACTCCCTCCCGGAGCAGACGGCCCGGGTGTGGGGCCCCCCTCCCGGAGCAGACGGCCCGGGTGTGGGACTCCCTCCCCGGACTCACCTTCTCCGGGCAGCATCGGATCCGTCAGCGCTGGCATTATTGCTGCCTCCACCATCCCGTGTGTCGAGTCTGTCTCCCCGAGAGGCCGATGCAGATGGCGACCCGATCCCCGCCTCTCTTCCGGCCGTTACAACGGGCTCCCAATTCAAATTCTGCCGCTTGTTTGCCTTAATTGGCCGGACTGGCGGCAAGAGCGGCGACTGCGCAGAAGTGACCGAGAGCGCCAGCACACTGCCCCCAGGAGGCCAGGAAGAGTATGAGCGTATCGCAACCAGGACAAGGGGCGGACCCCACTAAGCCAGAACGAGTGACAGCGCCCCTACGGCCAGGAGGAGTGGCAGCATTCCAAAAGTCAGGAGCAGTGACAGCGCCCCAATGGCCAGCTGAAGTGAGTGGACTACGACAAAGTAAGCCACAGCTACTAGTAAAGATGGAATAGACTGACTCTTCTCTCCTCAGTTTAGAAGAATGCAGTGTGAACTCATTAACATTTCAAATAACATTTCATAGGGGTTTGATAAGGTAGAGGCTGACAGGATATTGTAGATATTGAGAGGATATTGTTCTGAATTTAGAATCTGTAACTGGAGGTCGGAGTCTCAGAATAAAGGAGCAGATGAAATACCACTCAGAGTTGTGAATCTTGGGAATTCCAGACAGACGACTGCTAAGAATTCTGGATTAGTGGTGCTGGAAGAGCACAGCATCCGAGGACAGGCAAAATCGACATTTCGGGCAAAAGCCGACTGCTAAGAATTATAGAGTCATGGAGATGTACAGCATGGAAACAGACTCTTCGGTCCAACCCATCTGTGCCGACCAGATATCCCAACCCAATCTAGTCCCACCTACCAGCACCCAGCCCATCTAACCTTGCTAACCAGTCTCCCATAGGGAACCTTGTCAAACGCCTTACTGAAGTCCATATAGATCACATCTACCGCTCTGCCCTCATCAATCCTCTTTGTTACTTCTTCAAAAACTCAATCAAGTTTGTGAGACATGATTCCCCACACACAAAACCATGTTGACTATCCCTAATCAGTCCTTGCCTTTCCAAATACATGTACATCCTGTCCCTCAGGATTCCCTCCAACAACTTGCCCACCACCGACGTCAGGCTCACTGGTCTATAGTTCCCTGGCTTATCCTTACCACCCTTCTTAAACAGTGACACCACTTTAGCCAACCGCCAGACTTCCGGCACTTCACCTGTGACTATCGATGAT
>NC_057726.1:38885617-38912558 GCF_004010195.1 Chiloscyllium plagiosum
TATACCTACCAGCCTTTCCTTTCACCCTAACAGGAATATACTTTCTCTGGATTCTCGATATCTCATTTCTGAAGGCTTTCCATTTTCCAGCCGTCCCTTTACCTGCAAACATCTGTGCCCAATCAGCTTTTGAAAGTTCTTGCCTAATACCATCAAAAATGGCCTTTCTCTAATTTAGAACTTCAATTTTTAGATCTGGTCTATCCTTTTCCATCATTATTTTAAATCTAATAAAATTATGGTCACTGGCCCCAATGTGCTCTACCACTTACACCTCAGTCACCTGCCCTGCCTTATTTCCCAAGAGTAGGTCATGTTTTGCACCTTCTCTCGTAGGTACATCCACATACTGAATCAGAAAAGTTTCTTGTATACATTTAACAAATTCCTCTCCATCTAAACCCTTAACACTATGGCAGTCCCAGTCAATATTTGGAAAGTTAAAATCCCCTACCATACCCACCCTATTATTCTTACAGATAACTGAGATCTCCTTACAAGTTTGTTTCTCAATTTCCCTCTGACTATTAGGGGGTCTATAATACAATCCCAATAAGGTGATCATCCCTTTCTTATTTCTCAGTTCCACCCAAATAACTTCCCTGGATGTATTTCCGGGAATATCCTCCCTCGGCACAGCTGTAATGCTATTTCTTATCAAAAATGCCACTCCCCCTCCTCTCTTGCCTCCATTTCTATCCTTTCTGTAGCATTTGTATCCCAGAACATTAAGCTGCTAGTCCTGCCCATCCCTGAGCCATGTTTCTGTGATTGCAATGATATCCCAGTCCCATGTTCCTAACCATGCCCAGAGTTCATCTGCCTTCCCTGTTAGGCCCCTTGCATTGAAATAAATGCAGTTTAATTTATTAGTCCTACCTTGTCCCTGCCTGCCCTGACTGTTTGACTCGCTTCTGTTCTCAACTGTACCAATCTGAAATTGATCTCTTTCCTCACTAATTCAGTGAATTGAAGAAAAGTTTATTTTTGATACTGAGGGAATTAAGGGATATCAGGATAGTGTGGAACAGTGCAGTCAGACATGAAGATGAGCCATGAACTTTAAGAATGGCAAAACAGGCAAGAAGAGTCAAAAGGTAGACAAGCAGGAGGCAGGAAGAACACAGCAAGCCAGGTAGCATCAAAAGGTGGAGATGTTAACGTTTTGGATGTAACCCTTCTTCAGTCCTAGTTGCCTGGCTTGCTGCATTCTTCCAGCCTCCTGCTTGTCTGCCTTGGATTCCAGCATTTACAGTTTTTTTTTGCCTCTATCAAAAGAAGAATCAAAAGGCATATCCCCATTTTTTATGTTCTGATTAGCAATTGTCTTTGAAGTCGAAAATTGTGTTGCTGGAAAAGCACAGCATGTCAGGCAGCATATCAGGAGCAGGAGAATTGACGTTTTGGGCAGTCAAGAGGGCAGTTCCAGATTGGAGGGTTGGATCTGGGATGAGGTAGGGGGAGGGGAGATTTGGAAATTAGTGAAGTCGATGTTGATGCCGTGTGGTTGAAGGGTCCCAAGGTCGAAGATGAGGCATTCTTCCTCCAGTTGTCAGGTGGCTTGGATTTAGTGCTGGAGGAGGCGGCTCAGGAGTTGTACGTCCTTGGTGAAATGGGAGGGGGAGTTGAAGTGGTCAGCCACAGAACGGTGGGATTGTTGGGCACATGTTTCCCAAACGTATTTCCTGAAACGCTCCACAGGTTGCCATTCTGTCTCCCCGATGTAGAGGATACCACATTGAGAGCAACAGGCATAGTAGATGAGGTGCGTGGATGTGCATAAATATCTCTGCTGGACGTGAAAAGATCCTCTGGGGCCTTGGACAGAGGTGAGGGAGGAGATGTGATGCAGGTTTTATATCTCTTGCAGTAGCAAGGGAAGGTGCCGGGTGTGGAGAGTGAATTGGTGGGGGATGTGGACCTAACGAGGGAATTGTGTTTGAACACCATTATTTCCAAGTTGACCTCAAAGTCACATGTCCTCCTGATTTTGAATATCACCATTTCTCATTGTCACTGGGGGCAATATCCTAGAAATTCCTATTTCACAGCATCAAGGAGACATTGCAGGATTTGAAAGAGAAGGTTAACTACCACATTCTGAGAACAAAAAATTATTCGAAAATAAATTAAATGCTGCCACAGTATCATCCATATCCAAATAATTTTTTTTGAAAATAGTCTTCAGTTTATATCTATTACAACGACTGTAGATTTTATCTTTGATTTTCAACTTCTAGCTTCTCTGTGCAAAACAGTACGATAATCATATAATCTCAAGGCAGTTATTTTGCAATTTCACATAGTTGCACAATATTGAAAAAAAAAACTGCTTTAACTTTTCAATATATAGGTAAGTCATATAGCATGTAAACAGACTGTTCGGTCCAACTAGTCCAAGCCGGCTTTGTTCCCAAACCAAACTAGTCAGACTTGCCTGCGTTTGGGTCATATCACTCCAAACTTATTTATTCATGTAATTATCCCAATGTCTTCTAAATATTGTAACTGTACCTGCATCTACCACTTCCTCTGCCAGTACATTCCACATATGAACCATTCTCTGTGTAAAAAAGTTGCCCTTCGTGTCCTTTTTAAATCTTTCTCCCTTCACCTTAAAAATATGCCACTGACATGTGAATTCCCCCACCATGGGGAAAAGACTCTTGCTATTCACCTTCTCTGTGTCCCTCATGATTTTGTAAACCTTTATAAGGTCACCCCTCAACCCTCTATGGTCCACTGAAAAATGTCCTAGCTTATCCAGCCTCTCCTTATAACTCTATCCTTCTATTCCTAGTGTCACGAACTATATAGAAAAGGTAGTTTGAGCAATCACACTTGTATCATAAATCTTTGTACTTATAAAAAAACTAGCATTTGGGAGTGAAAAATATTTATCCTGAGGATAGACCTATCTTGGTTGAGAAGTAGAGTACTGGGTCAAATGTCTGTGCTGTTACTGCTTCAAAAGGGAACAATTGCAGACTAAAAAGAAGTGGTTGGATTAGTAATAATATAATTTGGAAAGGAAATCAGGGCAGTCACAGTTGATACATGAGCTAAATCTATCGCTGTCTTTGTATTTTAAATCACTGGATTATTCCAATCTCCAGCTCAGACACCAGCTGGACCTTCAAACTGAAGCTCATAAAACAGGTTCCCTGATGAATCCTTGACAGTAAAAGCAAATCAAACAATGTTTTGGATTGTATTTCTAAAGCTTTTGAGGGAATCAGTTTTACATTTGTTAAAACAATGAATCATAGAAATTTATGGCACAGAAGAAGGTCATTCAGCCCATCATGTTTGTGCCAGCAAAAAGTGCTGTCTAGGCTAATCTCAGCTATCAACTCCAAGTTATTGCCCTGTGAGTGCATATCCACGTACTCTTTAAATGTAATGAGGGTTTCTGCCTCTACTACTCTTTCCAAAAAATAAGTTCTACACACCCATCATCCTCAGTGAAAAAGATTTCTTCTCAACTTCCTCTAATCTTTGAATGAATTACTTTAATCTATTCCCCTCTCCTCCCCCCACAAGATATTGACCTCACTGGTAAATGACTGTCCAGTCTTTGTAGGGCCCTCATAATATTATACACTTCCTCAAATCTTCCCTCAGTCTCTTCCTTCCAAGTAAAACAACCACTCTTTAGCCAATCTTTTAGCTATGGCTAAAGTTTATCAGGCAGGGTAAAGTACTCATAAATTTCATCTGCAACCCCTCTTGGACAATCAATGAAGTGCAATGTATATAGTTTTGAGTGCTGAACTAGCATTTTATACAATGCCAATGTAACCTCACAGCTCATATATTCAATACCTTGACTAATACGGGAAATTTTCTCATATGCCTTTTTACTTACCTTATTTATCTTTCTAGGGATCAGTTGACTGGTTTGCAATGCAGGGTGACACCAACAGTGTTGGTTCATTTCTCACACCAGGTGAGATTACCAGAACGACTCCCCTTTTCAATGTCTCCCCTCATCTGATGTGCAGTGACCCTCAGGTTAAACCACCACCAGTCGTCTGTTTCTCATGAGAGGGCAACCCTATTTCTTGTAAGACAATGGCGTCTTTACCCTTTACTGACCATCCCAGATATTTTCAGAGATCTGTGAACATGTACTCGAAGGTCTCTCTAGACCTGTCAGCATTGTCATGACAACAATTCATAATCTTGGATAATTATGGACATATCGAATTTTAATTCCAATACTTTTTGTTTTGAAAGAGGACTGATACAGCCAAAATGACTGTAGATATAAATTCAGTGGCTATCTGGAGAGAAGTTCTTGTATGTCACTCTTGTACAGAGTCAGGAAAACTTCAACCAATAAGTCGAAAAAGAAACCGATAACCGATTACCTAGCCAACCTCTTCTGAGCAGGCCATCTCCAGAAGATTTGTTTGTGTTTTACCCTTCCAGCAATATACAAAACATAGGATTGAAATTCACTTTTAACCTTATGTGTATGTTAGTGGCCTGACATCCTAGTCGATTGGTGTCATTGTGCTATGAAGGTCATGGTTTGAGAACCAGCCATTAAGCACCACTGCACTGCAGGGTAAAGAAAGAGAAAAGACACATCTTTCACTCTGAGCACTGCTTTGATTGAATGTAAGAATACAAGCTTAAAGACAGTACATTATAAGCAGCATTGAGAAGATATAGATCTGAACAGCTTTTCACTAATAAAAATTAACCACATTAAGAAGAAACACAATGAAGCAAAGCCCTACAAGCACAGGGAATGGCCAGTGATGACAAAATAATGTTATATCTGTAAGACTGTAGAACACTTCTAGAGGATGTGTGGAAGTAAGACACAGTTACAAAGCTGCAAAAAAGGAGGCTACACACATAAAGAATTCAGAATTTAGGAGAATAAAGGGTGATATAATCGAGGTCTTCAGGTTATTAACTGGGAAAGACAGGGTGGGTAAACTATTTCCGCTGGTTTAAGATTCTAGAATCAGGGAGCATAGTCTACAAGTTAGGGCCAGGTCATTCTGAGAGATGTTAGAAAGCACTTCTACACGTAAAATGTAGTGAAGGTTTGGAACTATCTTTATCAAACAGCAGTTAATGCTAATTCAATTCTTATATTTAAATCTGAGATAAACAAATGTTTATTTAGCAAAGGTATCATGGGTATAGGCCCTAGGCAGCCATATAAAGTTAGGCACAGATCAGCCATGATTTTATTGAATGGCAGACCAGGCTCAAGCGGCTGCTTGGCCTGCTCCTGTTCCTATGTCCCAAAATGGTCAGGCAATCTCCTTTAGAATAAATAATCAAGGCTTTTGTAGGGGAAATTTTCAGCTTCATATGGCTGAACAGAAAATGGCCAGCAAGCCAAAAGCAGCTCCACCAACTTCAACAAGAACAAAGGAGTGACCAAGATTGCACCGCCATTCATCAGGATTGTGCTGAAGGAGTGCTAGACAGTCCAGCAAGTTGGGTAAGAACAAGTTTACTGAGTACTGACAGCATTGGTGGTTTGCACATTCTCCGTGTCCAGATAGGTTTCCTCCCACAGTCCAAAGATACAAAGATTAGGTGGATTAGCTATACTAAATTGTCGCATAGTGTCTAGGGATGTGTAGACTTGGGGCATTAGCCATGGGAAATATAGGATTACAGGGATAGCATAGCAGAGTGGATCTGGGTGGCTGCTGTTAGAAGGGACAGTGTGGACTCAATGGACCAAATGGCCTGCTTACACACTGTAGGGATTCTATAATTCTATCGGGCTGTCTTGTTAACAAAGACATAGTGGGCGGCACGGTGGCACAGTGGTTAGCACTGCTGCCTCACAGCGCCAGAGACCCGGGTTCAATTCCCGCCTCAGGCGACTGACTGTGTGGAGTTTGCACGTTCTCCCCGTGTCTGCGTGGGTTTCCTCCGGGTGCTCCGGTTTCCTCCCACAGTCCAAAGATGTGCAGGTCAGGTGAATTGGCCATGCTAAATTGCCCGTAGTGTTAGGTAAGGGGTAAATGTAGGGATTTGGGTGGGTTGCGCTTCAGTGGCTCGGTGTGGACTTGTTGGGCCGAAGGGCCTGTTTCCACACTGTAATCTAATCTGAACAAACAACTCTTCTGTTTCAACTCTCCACACATCCATTATTAATAATTGAAACAGATCCTAGAAAATTTATTCATTTGATGTAAATGTTACATGTTAGGCCACTATTTATTGTCTGTCCCTAATTGCCCACATAGGCAGCAAAGAGTCAGTTGTGGGTCTGGAGTCACAAATAGACCAGGTAAGGGCATAAATTTCTTTCCTTAAAAGAATATTAACAAACCAGATGTTTTCTTACCCTAATTGAAATGGTTACATGATTATCGTTTGGCTAACATTTTTATTCCAGATTTAATTTTATTATTCAAATCAAATTTTGGCATCTGCCATTGTGGGATTTGATCCCAAGTCCCCAGAACATTAGCTGAGAGTCCTGGATTGCCAGTGCAATCCACATGCCACTGCATCTCCCATACATTGGACAAAATGAACCGCATGGGCTATGGTGAGAAATGTGGCAGAATAATATGAAATGTCCAGTGAGAACTGTGTTGACATTGGCAACAACTCACTGCTTCTTTTATGTTGAGTCATATTCATTCAGCACAGAAGCACGCTCGTTGGTCTAACTCGCTTGTGCCAACCAGATATCCCAAATTGATCTAGGCCCATGTGCCAGCATTTGACCCATATCATTCTAAACCCCTCCTTTTCATGTACCCATCCAATTGCCTTTCAAATGTTTTTTTTTAAATCACACAATACTAGGCTATGATCCAACAGGTTTATTTGAAAGTATAAGCTTTCTGAGTAAATGTAATTGTACCAGCCTCCACCACTTCCTCTGGCAGCCATTCCATACATGCACCACCTTCTGCATGAAAAGCTATCCCTCAGGTCCTTTTTAAATCTTTACCCTCTCATCTTAAACCTGAACCCTCTTGTTTTGGACTTCCCTATTCTGGAAAAAAGACCTTGGCTATTCATCCTACTTATGTCCCTCATGTTTTTATAAATGTCTATAAAGTCAACCCTCAGCCTCTGACCCTCCAGGGAAAAAAGCCCCATCCTATTGAGCTTCTCCCCGTAGCTCAAACTCTCCAATCCCAGCAACATCCTCGCAAATCTTTTCGGCTTGTTAAAGACCTTATTAACTGCACATTTTACCTCATCAATATGGAGCTTCCTACTACCACTCACCACAAACTGAGAACCAGAATGCTGAGAATTCTCGACCTTGTCAGAGCAGGTAGCTGGCATTTTCAGTTCGCCAACAGGGGAAGATTCAGCCAGAGAGTTCCAAACAGACTAAATTCCAGTAAATGCTAACCAGGAATAAGTGAATAGGGCCCCGGTTCTATTTTGTTGTGGTCTTCAAAGCCATTTCCATGATTGAGAGACAGTTAGGTTGCAAGATGAACAAAAGACAGTATAAACAAAGGAGAGTTGGTGGCAACATACTACCTCAACCAACCTTAGCCTATGCTATATGCTGACAGAGTACCATGAGGTGCCAACAGTGGCAACCAGAGAAATATTACAATCTAGTGTGATACTTCACTGCAGTTCTAAGGGAAAATATTATTATTGGAAGTGTGTTTTGGATGAGACGTTAAACCAAGGAATCATTTTCCAATCAGATGGACAAGGCAAATCATATTGAAATATTTGAAGAGCTGATGAGTTCCTGGGTAATATTCATCCCTCAACCAACATCACAGAAAAAAACTATCTGATCATGCTTCCCAGTGCTCTGAGAGATCTTGCAGAGTGCACACTGGCTGCTGTTTCTCTACAACATGTTACGGACTACGCCAGACCACTCAAAACATTCTTAAGCAGGAGACCAGACCATAACTTGGCAATTTGTTTCGGTAAGTATACAGTGAAAATTACCCAGAGTAAGTTAGCTAGGTTGACTACCAGGTTTTAAAACATACAAAAACTTATTCACAAAATTATGAAATGAAATACAAAGAACAGAATAAAGAACACCTATGAATTCATTCCATCCAGACTAGACTTAATTATGCTGTTCCGAATATGCACAACATTCCCAATGATTAGGAGCCGGAGTGGTTTACGACCCCTCTGAATAAAACCAAGGACACAGTATCCTTGAGAAAAGGAACTGCTTTTAGCAAAAAAAAAAAGGACCAGCTTTCTGACAAACACTACAATAAATACTTTTCAATAACATTTATTTGGCTACAAAGCAATTTGGAGATTTAGCAAAGCTCTGTATAAATAAAAGGTCATTCTTTTCTTTTCCAATTAAGAGCCAACTGCAGGAAGACTATGTTCAGTAATTGATGAGGACTTTCTGTTCAACTACAGCGTTTGAACTATTCATTTGAGTGGATTATTTTCCAGAACACACCAGACATAGGTCCAGCTTTTCAAAATCAATGTTAATTAAAATGACTCTACAATAAAAACATGGAACAATAAAAAGGTCATCAGATAAGAATGACTGTTTCCCTCTTTAATCTATAGAACCTGTACTTTCAAGGACCATTATAACTACGCTTTGACAAATTTCCTGAGAGAAATTAATTTTGAGGAAGGCAACAAATAAAACTATAACGCATTTATCTACCTCCATGTCTCCATGATTCAAATCTCATGAATAAAAGGAAACTAATTAACTAAGCTGGTGTTGATGTGATTCACTTTCAGAATATTTAATACAACTATTCATTTTTGTTGAATTAATGAATATTCATTGATGTATTCAGTTTAATTACAAACAGGTACTTTTGGGTGTTGTGCTGATGTGAACACTCATGCTTGTCACAGACATTTGTTATTTGGTTGACTGATGTATAGAATTGCATGAATATTTATAATTTAGATGTTTGTAGAAAATATTAAAGTTTAATCTTTCAGTTCTATCTGGGCTTTATTATCTGACTAAACTTTTTATTGTCACACTTTCATAAAAAATGTTCAACAAAAAAAGTGACTTGCCAGCAGAGGCTTGAAGAGAAGTAAAGTGATACTATTAATGGAACCCAGCTTTCAGGAGAGCGGGGGCAGCACGGGGACTCAGTGGTTAGTACTGCTGCCTCACTGCGCCAGGGATCTGGTTTGGATTCCAGTCTCGAGTGACTGTGTGAAGTTTTCACGTTCTCCTAGTGTCTGCGCGGGTTTCCACCAGCTGCTCCGGTTTCCTCCCACAATCCAAAGATGTGCAGGTTAGGTGAATTAGGTATGCTAAATTGCCCATAATGTTCAGAGACTCATAGGTCAGAGAAATTAGTCACGGTTAAATGTAGAGTAAAAGGGGAATGGATCTTGGTGGAATACTCTTTGGACGGTTGGTGTGGACTTGTTGGGCCAAAGGACCTGTTTCCACTCTGTAGGGATTCTATGTTCAAACAACAAAGTCAATGATACTGTAGTGTGACACTATTACAAAGTATATTACTTCCTGTGAATAAATACAAAAACTCCCAACCAGCTAAATGGCTGAGAGATGTTAGGGGAAATGGCATGATCAACTATCAAAGGCTACAAACACAGGTCAAGGATGAAGAGGAATAATTTACCTTTGTTAAAATCATATCAAAGTCACAGTTTTGTTTTGATGCTACGGCAGGTTAAAAAGTCATCATTGTCCAAGCAGACCATAGAGCTGCTCTATCAGAAGCACACAACTGGTGGTGGTTTAATCTAGGGGTCACCATGCTTGGTCATTCATGGCAACCTCAGCCAATGCAGGAATTGTCACCACGTGTTGGCATAACTCTACATTGCAAACCAGCCATGCAGCCAACTGAGTTAACCAACACTTGTGGCAGGAGAGGATGGTTGATAGGTGCTATGGAGATATTCTCAGAATAAACTCTCAATCTCAGAATAAAGGGGTGCCAATTTGAGACTGAGATAAGGAAGAATTTTAATTTAGGATTGACAGTTTCCAGAACTCAACTTTGTATATACTGAAAGCTAAGCTAGATAGATTCTTGATCAGTAGGGGACCCAGATCTTTGGGGAAAGGACAAAAACATGGACATGAGGAATGTTGTAACAGCCATTACCCTATTGAATGGCCTTTTTTTTTTAAAAAAAAACAAAGAATTCCTACAGTGTGGAAACAAGCCATTCTGCTCAACAAGTCCACACCAACCCTCTGAAGAGCATCACACACAGATCCACCCCACCCCAACACCCTATATTTCCCGTAGCTAACACCTCTAATTTAACATCCCTGGACACTATGGAGCAATTTAGCATAGCCAATCCAGTTAATCTTTGGACTGTGGGAAGAAACCAGAGGAAACTCTCCACGACAGTAGGGAGAATGTGCAAACTCTACACAGATAGTTGCCCAAGGGTGAAATCGAACCCAGGTCCCTGATGCTGAGACAACAGTGCTTAATCACTGATCCACCCAAATGATCTTACGAGTTTCAGCAATGGAACACTGAGAAAGGGGCAAGTAGTTAGGAGGAAACGTGTTCAAAGACTTGAGGGAAGAGAAATTGGGAATGGTCAGTTTGTA
Organism: Chiloscyllium plagiosum; assembly: GCF_004010195.1. Taxonomy (NCBI): domain Eukaryota; kingdom Metazoa; phylum Chordata; class Chondrichthyes; order Orectolobiformes; family Hemiscylliidae; genus Chiloscyllium; species Chiloscyllium plagiosum. The sequence continues at coordinate 38,896,158 of NC_057726.1, forward strand.
AGGCTAGAGGGATCAAGAATTTAAAGAGAAATGAGCAGAATGAGAGGACTGAGAACTATTAATATCATCTAATTTTCAGGAAATGAAGTCGGATGCCCAAATATTTCATGGGAACCGGGTTCACAGAGCAGGACGTAGGCCTTGTAGACAAGATGATCTCAGAGAGAGAATGAGGAAAGGTAGAAGAGAAACTAGAAAATAAATTCAGGGCTTGAGGAGGAAACCTCAGCCCACTCGACTATGATAACATTAATATCTTCATTGGCAGTCCCTGGTAGACAAGGATGGCTCCCTTCCACTCTCAGGGTAAGTCATTAAGGGGGGTTGCTGTCTGATGCAACTTCCACAGATTCTACCACACTTATGGTAAGAAGTGACAGTGGGAAGGGGTGTGTGGAGTTTGTGTGGCAGCGCACTCCTTCAGTGGTTTTCACCTGGCTTCTGCTTTTTCCAGACGGCAAGTCTTGGGTGCTCAAACTCCTCCCACACTTTAGACAGTCTTGGGCCCATGATTCCCAGGCATTGGTAGGAATGCCACACTTCACCAGTGATGCCTGGAGGGTATGACTAAAGCATTTCCTCTGTCCACCTCAGTCAGGACAGCACCTGTCTGGGGAATCTCCTGTCAGACATGTAGATAATGTGCCCAGCTCATCACAACCGATCAAAGAGGAATAGTGCTTTGATGCTGGGGATGTTGGCCTGGTCAAGATCACTATTGTTGGTGCATGTCTCCTCAGTGGATTTACAGGACTTTGCACAGACTGTGTTGATGGCACTGCTCCAGCACCTTAAGGGGTCTGTAGACAGTCCATGACTCCAAAGTCACACAGGAAAGTGGGAATTCCACAGCTCTAATTGTAATTGTTAGTTGGATGGGAAGAGAAGTTAAGAGCTAGCATGCATTCCAGGATAATTTGCAAGTGATGGGTGTTCTTTTCTTCCCCAGCCCTGAATGTGTTTTATGTCGTCCAGTCAGATCTGGTGACAAATGGATAATCCAGTTGTTCACTATACCTACAAGCCAATAACTTTGAACAAATACAAGGGTCAAACTGGAGATACAGCGAGGGTTAGAGATTTACTGAAGATGAAATGATAGTGTGACTGGGTAGACTGGTAGGTGCAGTCATGCTGTAGTGAATGGAGGGGATAAGGTTAGACAATTGGGAATTTGAGTAGAGTACAAAGTGAATCGGGCAGAGTTTTTACAGGTTAGGTACAGAATTATAAAAAAGCATGCGAGGACGACATGGGATTAGCTGGATAACAAGGAAGCGATGAGTCATGGCCTGAGATGTGTGCCAGCAAGGCCAGGTGAGATGGTTAGATCAAACAGGTAGCCATGAGTGTACTTTGGCAGTTTACATAGCACAACAATAAATTCATCCATCATACAGAACTATTTTATGCAGACACAAGAAATAGTTCAATGAGAAAATTGGCTTGGTGACAAAGAACAAGGATCATAAAGGGCAAGGTGAGAAGGGTAGAACAAGCAGAGATGTTCAAACGTAGGAAAAACTGCCAAAGAGCACAGACAAAAGATGAGACTGAGGAATGAGGCAAACCACTATGATACATGTCTGTTCAAGACAACAGCTAGATAAGGCAGCTTCATTCACTCATCTTCCCAACAGAGGTCAAAGAGGACAAAGTGAAGCAGTACGGTGGCTCAGTGGTTAGTATTGTTGCCTCACAATGACAGAGACCCAGGTTTGATTCCATCCTTGGGTGACTATGCAAACTCGACACAGAGACAGACAGACAGACAGAGACACAGACAGACAGACAGAGACACAGACAGAGAGAGAGACACACAGAGAGACCCCATATCTGCATGGGTTTCCACTGGATGCTTTGGTTTTCTCCTCCAGTCCAAGGTGGGGAGATGGATTGGTTACATTAAATTGTCCTGTGCAGTCTAGGTAGATTAGCCATAGGAAATATGGGGATGGGGGGAAAAGAGTGGAGGTAAGAGGTGCTGGGTCTAGGTGGGATGCTCATTATAGGATCAGTGCAGAGTCAAATGGACTTGAATGGTTTCTTTCTGCATTCTAGGGATTCTAACTGAAGTTAAATCTTGTGTATTCTTACTGTGATTATTTGCAAAGAGAACTCAAAAATACACAAGAATGGGCATGCAGAAACGCAGAATCTGAGGGGCTGTACTGTCAGGATCCTAAATTTCCATTGCTCACTCATTGGTTTCCCCTCTCTCATGGCAGAATCGGAAGTTTGAAAAACACCAAACAGGGAGGAGAAGGATCCTGTTTTTGGAAGAGAGTTATTCTAACAGTTCCACTATAGTGAGACAGCGGTTTTGAGGGGGATGGGAAATGGCTACTTCTGCTAAGCTGAAACTCCCACTTGGGAACACGCAGGTGCAACCCCAGTCCCAGATCTGGGAATTCACACTTCGGGCTTGTTTATACAACATCAGGTTGTCAGAAGTCAAGCATGCCCCAGTTAGTCATTGTTATTAATGTTACTTGCATGTAAGTTTTGATTTATAGTTAGTTTTCCTGTGTGCAATTTTTAAAAAACTTAGTTGACTGCAAGCTTCAGTTGAGAGTTTGTGTCCAATCACTACTCCAATTGATGAATGTTTAAGACGGTCACATTTTTCGTAAATGTTTATGTTGCATGACACTGACGTTCTCTTAAGAAATAAATAGTGATTACAAATTAAGTTGAATTTTTGTATTATGTTATACTTAACAGTCACCTTGGTTGTTAGCCTAATTTGCAACAGAGGTTAACAGCAAGCTAAAAGTAAGACTTCATATAAAATCTTTGTGTCACCCAAATCTTGGTGGAATAAAGAGTAACTGCTATATCTAATTTTGCACACATGCAATAAAAATGCACTAGCTTTTCCCCCTGCAGAAGACATTTACAGTGATGGCTCTGTAGAGGCTTCTCAATTATTTTGAAAATTGACGTACTGGCTTATGCCTATTTTCTTATGGCAATTTAAGCATTGTTTAGGAAATTGGGTGCAAAATTAAAATTCAAAGTCATAACACAAGAGAATCCAAATAACCTATACCAACACAAATACAGAAAGTATTGTCATCAAGGGATGCAGTAACATTTCAGTTTGAGAAAATAAGAAGGAAGTTCTAAACACCAATGAGAGAAATTCTTAAGAGGCAATATTGAAAATTTTAATCCCTTAACGCACTTAGTCAAAACTATTATAACCTGTTTCTAAACTATGGAAGAAAGAGCCCCAAATACTATGGCACTTAAATTAACTTGGAACAGCTACACTTCGTGGGCTCAAATCCTAATTGTTCAAATATAAACACAGATTAAATTTGCTTCGAAATATTAAAACCCTTCCAAGATGTGATGATCTACCACTAGAGGAAATAAAGAGCACCCGAAATGGGCTGACTGGAGCATGAATGATAATTGAATGTCAGCACCAGTTCTGTCCATCACACTTCATACCAATCCCTGCAGCCATCTTTCTAATATGTCCTTCATTCATGTTTAGTCTTAATCTCAGCTTTATATTTCCCTTACAGGTTTTCGTGTTGAGTTGATAAAGTATACTGATTGACCATATAATATACATAATCTGTCTACCATATTGCTATAATATTAATTGTCACTTTAACTTCAGGCATTATCCCAAGTGTAATCACTATTAGACAGCGCATTGTAAAATATTCAGTATGCATTCCTTCAAATTTTTTCAACTTCCACTTCCCAGCACCTTATGGTGTTGACTATACACTAGCCTCACGCACCTTTCCTGCATTCCAATTTCACAAGTTTCCTCTTGCCCTATGCCATCAAGTGTGGCTTTGTTGGAAACATTTCCATTAGCAAACTTTCACATTAATAATGAACTGTACTGTATGCTTTTCAAAACAATGAATACTGCCAGTGCTTGGTCAAGCATTTTAATAGGTTTCTTGTTGAATACATTGACCATAATACTCCAGTTAATTTACAAAGGAATTATAAAGCTTACAAGTATGTTACAGTGATTTCAAAAAGTATATTTCATTTCTCAAATGGGGAAATGAATACATGCTTGGTTGCAAGGATACATGTATACAAATACATCATAAACCTCTGAATACAGCAAACACCACCCTTTTATCAACTTAGCAGCTCAAGATTTTACATGAAGTACGTGATGTGCCTAGTTTTAGAATAAAGTCTTTACAACTACTATAGAATTCAACAATACCACTACACTTACAGCATGAGTAAGCTTTCTAGAGAAGCAATATCAATATCTAAAATAATGCAACAGTTTTCACAAATTAAGGAAAATGACAAACTTAAAACAATTAGGGCATTAATTCACTGAAAGCAGTGTATGTTGGGTAATTCTCATCCTGCTAATCAAGACTTCTCTACCATTAAAATGAGCGAGAAGTCTCTCACCTAGCTCACTTGCTTAACTGATGTCAAGTAGAGTGCAGATCCCAAAGTGTGCCATTTTGAGACAGTCAGACAATTAGAAACCTTTAAACAAAAAGTTGTTCTTCAGGTCAAACATATGAATTCTTTGATTTGAGAATTTAGCTTCCAAATTTTACAAATGGTTCTCAATGAACAACTTGAGTGGACTGTGGAAAAAAAACTTCAAATCAGACAGATACAAAATGCTAATCAATACATGTTGCAGGTCGACAATATAGAAACTGGTCTATTCGTCACTTGTCCGAGAAAGGTTGACAATACAGTGGGGTACATTTTCTTTTGTAATCTCAAGCTAAAAAATTCTCTCCATAGTATGCCATTTGGTATTTTGTCAAAATAATTACAACACAAAACCCTTTTATCTTTTAGGTGGCAAACAGGGATTAGAACAGCCAGCAACAAATTGCTGGGTTATGAACTGTCACACAAGATGTGCGATTAAACAGATTTACAGGAATTGACACATTATATGCAAAATGGCTGCAATAAGAAGTCACCAAAGAGAACATCACATCTGCTAGTATAATGCATAACTTGGAAGACAACCTTTATAATTTGGTCAATCAGTACAAAAGCTGGACTTGTTACAAACAGATTACCACCTCCAACCAATTCTTCAGAATAAGTATAAGATTCATATAGCTCTCAGCATTATTTTCTTCCTGGTGTTCAAGAAACATATGGAAACTATTTTCATTCAGCTGCGCACATTATTTAAAGTTAGTCAAAACAGCAGCTATGTTGTCAATATTATACCACATTGACATTTATATTTTACACATTAATACTTGCAATTACATTAATGAAAAAGGATGTACTTTATGGTATTTCCCTTCCCTATTTTCGCAACTCTTCTAAAGCTGGTTACTAGTTAGAGGTTATGGTAAATGAGTCTAGTCATCTTCCAGTAACCCAAAGTGTGCAATGATCGTGTGCAAGCATCCACGGTGAATATTTAAGTTATCTGACCATAGAAGCATTAGCCATTCAGGTTGCTTGCACTCAAGTCAAAAAGGTACACTTCCAGCAGAGATAATGGAAGTTACTTAAATCAAGACATTGCCTTATTTTTAATTCCCTAATACAGAATGCCTCTTAACAGCAGAATTTTGACCATTGTTCATGTAGGGAAATAACTGAACAAACTATTAATATTCTTGGTCTGTATAGCTAAATTACATACTGGAAAGAATCTGAACTCTGGGATTTTGTGCATGACAAGATAAACCAAACTTGAAAACTGGCAAGTAGAAAGTCAGTGTGAACTTGCATGTTCTTAAGTTTTAATACTACTATAAAATTAACTTGGTTTCTTGGACGACAAAAAGCTGAAAAGGTTCACCAGATTCTGTTTTAGATATCATACATATTGTGTCCAGTAAAAAGTAGAGGCTAATTACTTGCACTGTTCTTTATTAACTCAGTAAGGCAAACTTCAGCTAGTTTTGCAAAATAAAGCTAGTAAAAGACTAGTTTTAATTAGTTTAATGCCAGCTTCAGAATTTTGACCTGAGCTCCAGTACACTAATGTCAACTGGCTAATTTGTTCCACATATTACAACACATTGGATAACATTTCTAATTTACACAATGAGTTTTTTTTCCCCCATTCTAGTTTAGTGTGGTACAGTTATAGATCTCTGGAATCCTAAGAGAAAAGATTATTCTTTTAAACATTAGGAACAATTAAGAGAGCAATTAATATAGAAAGTTTGCTTCTAACATACTGAGTACAAATTCTGAAACTGTTAATCTTTGCATGTAAATTGTGCATGTGTTATTTCTAGCTTTATAATTAACTAGAATTTGTCAATTATAAAATCAAATAGTTATAATCGTTAGTGTGTATGGAGGTAATTGGACCTGTTAACCTATTTGATCTAATCTGCATACTTACTCCCCTTAAACAATTAATGTTCAATCCAACAGGATATTTTATAACTTCCAGCTTCAGGAGAAAAGATTTCAAGTACAGATATTCAGCTGAAATAAACTACTGCCTTTTAAATTAATTGACTCACAAACATAACGTGGTAAACTGCAACAGAGGTTTGCTGAAACAGCTAACTTTTAGACATTCAGATGTAGGAATTTTACAATTAAACTGCAGGACAATTTAGTTTAAAACAGATTAGTATGGTTACCTTTCTGCTCAAATTGAAATATGTAAGTAAGGTAAATCCAAGTCATGCTGCAATAGATAAAACAAACAAACAAACAAACAAACAAACAAACAATCTCTTAAATGACATCCTAAAAGATTTTTAGTTTTACTGGCGGAAATCAAAGGAATGGCTTCCTTGAAATTAGATAGTCAATGGGTAGAATATTCTATGAATGATACACTTCAATGCATTCCTATTGTCTTGGCATGTCTAAAAGGCACGTTCTATAACCATCCACTACAGAAAAGGAGGAGGTGTAATAGTGATTTTAATTTTGTTTTCTGGAATCTTTATAACTTGTGTAGTGCTCAGCTACAAGACAAGACCTTCATAAATTGGTCCATCAGCTTCAGGTGATTCTCTCCTCAGACGCAGATGCTCCAGCGTGTTGTGAAAGTGTTTGTTAATTTGCTCAGTTTCTTCACTGGATTCCAAGTTTGGGAGATCTTCCCTTATTTTTTGAATAAGCTGATTTAAAACTTGAATAGTCACCTGCATATAAAAGTTTAAGTTTGTAATATTATTAACTTTGAAAGTTTATCACCTTTAATACTGCACACTTAATATGTCTAAACAGAATATTCCACTGAGGTAACAGCCACATTCAGAAAGGAACATCATGCATACAGTTTGATATTATCACTAAGGCAACAAGCAAATAAGTGGAAAGAAGCAGGGCTTGATCCAAGATTGCAGAGAGAAAAAAAATGTACAGTAAAACAAACCATTGTCAGGGACGCTTTGATTATGGTTTCATAGTTCATAACAAGGCAGCCCAACTGAATTGGAGAGAACTGAAGGAGTGTGTTTATCTGCATTAACAGTTGTACAGAGGTCAAAAACAGTTTTAAAAAAGATGCAATGTCATTCCGGATTTGAGGTGTTTTAACATTTAGGTGGGGCAGAAATCTGGTCATCAGGTACAAACTGCACTGCTCATGTGAAATCTACAAGATCTTCTCAAACTCAGTCAGATCTTTATCTTTGATCACCTCTTTCAATCTTCATGGTATTCATTTTCAATATGCTCATTAAGTACATTTTTTTAAATGCTAAAAATGCCATATATACAACTTATTTCATGCTGTCAAACCTCGAAAGGGTTGAGACTGGGAGAACTAGTACAAATAGGTTAACAAGAGTGACTGAAGATTGCTCTTTCATTGCATCACCTCTTTTCAATGCAATGTCTAATTAACATAGATCTCCCATGTGTAGCGACCTTGAAACACCTTACTCAGGCATCCATCAATCAAGTGGGAACCATGACTATCCAGAAACAGTGCAAACATTGAAGTGGTGGTCATAATCACTGCTAAAACTGATCTTGTTGATTTATCAAGTGAGTCAACTGGATGGTGATCCCAAAGAGCAACCTTGACTATGTTCCCCAGAAAAATGTGAAGTAGCTAAAACCAATTATTAACCAAGCACCCTCCACCTCCATACTGTCCTGACTAGAAAAGAACATGCAACAGATTTGTCTGCATGTCAAAAAAAAAGTTGTGTTGCTGTGTAGAATCATTTGAACTGAAAGAGCACTATGACTGGACAAAAAACACCTTTTGCTCCTTAATCTCTTGGGAGAGATTTACACCCATTCATTTTATTTTCACACCTCATGATTCTTGCCCACCTATTTTCTTCAATGTATCAACACACTTTAAGAAATATAATGCCTGGTAATTAAATATTTATCTAAAAATAGTTTATGTAGCAAACATTACTGCTTGTTCTGCCTTCTCCATTAGGACTATTCAGATCTGAAGATAAATTCTTTTCAGTTAATGATTCCTACTTAAAACATTAGTGCATAATTTCTATTCACAATGAGAGAGAACTTTCCAGCTAGTGGAGTCCAAAATATGTAATGCTCCCTCTCATTATGATAGCATCTATCAGTTCAGCACAGACCTTTAAAAGCAGCACTCACTTAGTTTGCTTGTTGTATTATAAGCGGATAAGTTATTCATTTTTAATAAGCCTATACATGCAAGCACATTTTACTAAAAATCTGCTAAAAGGACAACTGTCAAAGTAAATAATTCAATAATCACTAATTCAAGCTCACCGCCTCATTTTCTTTTTCGTAAAAGTAAATATATCGATTAAGGATTTCAGTGAAGAGCTGTACTTGTAGCGATGGATCCATGCACTGATTGGCTATTTTCAAAGCCTTCTTAAGGCATTCCATCACTCGCTTGCCGTCATGAATCTTGGAGGAGAAAGCAGAAATTAAACAATTCAATGTGTTCAAATTAAGCAACCAAAAACATAAAAGTAACAATTCATGATCACAGTACCAGCAGCAATGGTCTCCCTCCGATTATCCCAAAAACAATATACATGCAACATTTTCAAATAAATGTTCTAATTACAAGAACAATTTCCTATTATTTCTAAGACAGAGGTTTTATGAAGTTACACTTAAGCCTACATCAATCTCTCAATTTAATCACTGAATCAGTACACTCTAAAAATTTCTGAAATGCAACTCTAGTTTTAAGCACTATGGTATTACACCAATTACATTTTTTGAAAATATCAAAGTGATTAACAATATTTTATCAATTATTCTATTTACATTAAATTCAAATTGTCGTATGTCATATGGAGACATTGAGGGCAAAACTTTTAAGCCTTCTGAACATGCAGTCAAACTGAATACCCTTTCACTATTTAGAGATTACTTGTTTTTTTTAGAAACTCAAGGCATTTAAATGTAATTATTTACATGTTGAGAGATGAAATAATTCTTACCAATATTTACAATTTTACAGCAAGCTGACATTAAGTTAATAAACATGAGCATAAAGGTCAGATTATATTTTAAGGGGCATACTGATGGCTAAACATTTAACATTCTTACCTCCTCTCCATTCTTATCAGTGTTCCGCCCAGACCAAAATAAATGAGCACAGATGCTAACAGCACGACATTGATCTGGCTTCTTAAGCAACTTTGAAGCAGCCAATGCACATTGTGTCCTCAAAGGCTCGTGGTTCTCCTCACTGAAGCATTTCATGCGTTCAAATGTCCCAATTATCAATGTGATTGCTGCTAGCTGTGCCTTGGAGTCACTGATTTCATCTTCATACAGAGAAAATGCCTGGAAAATAGTTGTATCAGGAAAGTGTCACAATTACAAGATTTGGTATGACAGCTTTCAGAAAGCAGGCTTCAGAATTGTTTGCCACAATTGTAACATGCTAATGCAGAAAATTTTATTGGGAATTTAAGAGACATGCAGGATGAAAAGTCAAATATTAGTGACTGATTTTACAAGAAAATAATAGCCAAAATGTTTAGATTTTATTGCCAGGATATCTTCCTTTCCAATATTTGGAAAAATTTCTGCCACACAAATATTAATCCTTACCTGTGACATAAACTCATAAGCCACAGTTTCATGGTTCTCAAATCCAATATCCCCAGCTGCAAGTGCTCCCTGCAGAAATAGACGGAGAGGCAACTCTGCAAGCTCTGCTTTAATGAGGGCACTGATAGTCTGGTGGGCAAAAGAAAATATCTTCTGGCATTTCTTTTCCCATTTTTCATCCTAGAAGATGAAATAAATGAACAAAGTGCTCAAGGCAAAGAAAATTTCACAGCTGGTCTTTTTAAAAAAAGAGTTGGGACTCTACTCAGGTCACAGCAATAAAATGTTTGGCATAAACTGTAATCAATCTGACATTAACCAATCCAACTTTGTGAAGCACATGGATTCAGATGAATTGACTCCATAAATTCTCAGTATCAATCTCCCACCAATACTGCAGAAATAACTGATATTGCTGTAATAAAAAAAAGATGCAAATCTTTAATTTGCTTTTCTTTTCCTTCCAAATGATGTGATGGAAGAAAGGAAACAAGGCAGAGAAGTTCCAGCTGAAATCAACATTACAAGTGGAAGGGTCAGAAACATATAGCAAAAGTCAAAAACAATGAGCATTTTGGGTGGAGGATCAGATACATAGTGGAAAGATTCAGCAGGTAGGTTATGTTGAGTCTTTGTGGAGAGAGGAACCAGTTCTTTGAGGAACCAAAGACAAGGAATAAAGTAATAGTTCAGGGATGGTGATCCAGCGGAGTGACAAGGCTGATAAGCCAGAATTGCATACAGCAAGATTTGAGTGTATGAAAGACTGAAGGCTGGAAAGGGGAACAATCAAGTAATTTAGCCTGGAAATGTAAAGTGCAGCAATTAAGACTTCTGGAACAAAGGAATTGAGGAAGGAACAGAAGTTAGTTACTTAATCATTATCAGAGAGATGGAAAAGTTATGATCTGAAACTAAGCCTCCAGTTGAACAGGATATCATGGATGCCAACAGTTGAGATGGAAAGAGTTACCATACAGTCAATACAAGGTGCAACTGGGACCAAGTCTAAAAAATATAAATATACTAATCAAACACTGACTATATCCATTGTAATTGCAACAGGTCATGTTGCAGTTGTACTGGACATTAGTTAGGCCACTTTTGGAATATTGTGTGCAATTCTGGTCTATCAGAAGGATGTTGTGAAACTTGAAAGGGTTCAGAAAAGAAATTCCAAGGATATTGCCAGGATTGGAGGATTTGAGCTATCGGGGGAGGCTGAATAGGCTGAGGCTGTTTTTCCTAGACTATTGGAGGCTGAGAAATGACCATAGAGGTTTATAAAATCATGAGGGGCATGGATAAGATAAATAGACAAGTGTTGGGAGTCCAGAACTAGACGGCATAGGTTTAGGGTGAGAGGGGAAAGATACAAAAAGGGACCTAAGAGGCAACATTTTCACACGGAGGGCGATGAGTGTATGGAATGGGCTGCCAGAGGAAATGGTGGAGGCTGGTACAATTACAACATTTGAAAGGCATCTGGATGGGTATTGGAATAGGAAGGGTTTAAGAGGGATATGGGCCAAGTGCTGGTAAATGCGACTAGATTAATTTAAGATATCTAGCAGGCATGGATGAGTTGGACCCAAGGGTCGGCTTCCGTGCTGCAAGAACTAACTGTGTATTCGTATTCCATCAACTTGTATAAAGTAAGTGGCGTCAAAGCAATGTGTGAATTATGAATTAGTCAAAACATTTACCAATGCAAGTGAGATCACTGTTTAACTTAATGAACATGGACTCCGATCATTGAATCGGGTCAAATGGTTTGACATGAAAATTTAGAGAGCCACCCAAATTCACCAACTAAGTGCAGCCTGAAACAGTAAAAGGCTTTGATAAGGACCAACATGGTAGACTAATTAGTAAAGTTAGATCTCATGGGATTCAGGGCGAGTTTGCCAATTTGATACAAAATGGGCTTGCCAGTAGAAGAGAGGGTGGTGAATCGTTTTATGGACTGGAGGCCTGTGAGGAGGTGGTGTTCTGCAGGAATCTGTATTGGGTCCACTTAGTTTATCATTTGGATGAGAATATAGAAGACATGATTAGTAAGTTTGTGGTTACACCAAAACTGGTGGTATAGTGGACAGTGAAAAAGATTATCTAAGAGATCTTGGTCAATGGGCTGAGTGGCAGGGCCCTGGATAGTGTTGTAGAACAGAGAGTTAGGGATTCAGATATATATGTTGAAATACGCACCACAGACAAACATGGTGTTGAGGAGGTTTGGAGTGTTTGCCCTCATTGCTCAGACCTTTGAGTATAAGAATTGAGACATCATGCTGAGGATGTATAGGATGTTGGTGAAGCCACTTCTGGAATACGGCATGCAGACTGGTCACCCTGTTATAGGAAGGATATTATTAAATTGGACATGGTGCAATTTAAAAGATTTACAACGATGTTGCCAGGAACAGAGAGGCTGGGACTTCTTTTTGTAGGAATATAGGAGGTTGAGGGGTAACCTTATAGAAGCTCATAAAGGTCATGAGGGGAATAGATACACTGAATAGGGAAAAAAAAAGGTATTTTCCTAGGGAACATTTTATTTTATTTTTTTTAAAGGTGAGAGGTTTAAAAAAAAGTTTTAAAAAGGACATGAGGGCAATAGTTTTTAACATGTGTGGAATGAACTTCCAGAGGAAGTGGTAGATGCAGGTAAGTTAAAACAGACATTTGGACAGGTACATGAATTGGAAAGATTCAGAGGGATATGGGCCAAACCCAGGCAAGTGAGGCTAATTTGTTTTGGGAAACTTGGTTTTCATGGAAGTGTCTGTTTCATGCTATGACTATATTACTCTCATGACCAACATTAAATATAAAATTAATTACCATGCTAATCTTGAAGTTGAATGGTTTATAAAAAGAAATATAAATAAGCTTAAATTCAGCTACTTAAAACTTTGCGCAGCACAAACTTTTACAAAACAATATTTTTGAAGTAGGTTGATCCATAACTTTCAGATCATGGAAAACCTCTATTAGATGTTCACCTTAGTTGAACACTACTTGCTGAACGGGATGCACAAAGATAAAGCAATTCGTGCAATAAAAATGCTCTTTTTGTACTCAGCCACTGGTAATACTATAGAATAAAAAGCCACTTACAGAAAAGATATTAAAACTAAATGCAGGGCACTAAATAAAAATCAGAAACTGCAGCTCAACAATACATATCAAAAGTCCAGTTCATTATTTTTAATTGCATTTACATAATGGAAATTGCACATGATTTTACAGTTTATATTGTCTCTTTGCAGCCAATTGGGAAGGTGGTCTGTATATCTCGTGAACCAAAAAGTTGGAAAAACTATTATACAGCAAAGAAATTTTCAAATGACAAACTTTTCAATACAGATACAGCAGAGAAACACTCGACTTATTATACTTGTGCCAGAATATTCCTAAAGCAATCCAGAAATAATCAAGGACCAGGTAAACATGAAATACAAGGTCTCATGTTCCTCTATATTGCTTTTCTCATTAAGAAAATTACCACATTTTGTATCATCTGCAAATATTAACCTCTTCTGCCCCGGTGGTATTCTAAATTGATTATCTCTCAAACTCTCAACCAGAAAAAATTTCCAGACTGTCAAAACCTTTCAGTTTACATCTATTAAACTTCCTTTTGTCTTATCTTCTTCAGCAAAGACAGTCTCTCCTCACTAACTGTAGTTTCCTATTCCTACCCCCATCGAAGTAAATCTACACAAAATGTCATGGTTTTATGTAAAAATTGCCCAAATATTTAAAAGTACAAAGTATTCAAACAAGCATTGATCAACTAGTCTTCTCACCCCAACTATATATTGCTTGAAAAAGACCTAATTTTTAAATCATAGGCACCTGGACCATCAACTTTTAAATCAAAATGATCAAGGTGGCATATAACCTGGATGAGCTAGCCAGAAAGAGAATAATATCAATTTCAGCACTAATAATCAAATAACAAGAAAGATCCATTCTTCTCGCTAATTAAAAAAAAGCACTTATTAAAAATTTTCCAGCTTACCACTTTTGAATTCTCTTTGTAGCAGAAGGCCAGCTGATAGGCAGAAAAAACCAACGGCGGCAAAGTGAAACGAATCCTTTGATTGCCACCAGCACCAAAATGTTTTCTGGCACTGTTTAAGATCTGTTTAAAAGAAACAGGACATTAAACAGAAGAGCAGTTTTAAAAAATACACTTTCCTTTCAAAGATGTACTCTACAAAGGAAGAGTTGTATATTTAATCTGAAACCATATAAAGTGTGCACACAATTGTGGCAATGATAGTAAATTTCCATCAATTTGTGAGGTTAAGAGCTTTAGTAATGATTAAGTCGAATAGAAATGCCTTTTATTTTTAAAGTTTTAAAATTTAGGTCAAATGAGATCCAACAATTCAATTTTATTTTTGGCCTGCAAATTTCCAATAATCAGATGCACTGAAATTTAAACACAGTGCTTCTATTAGTAAAAATCTGTTTTGACATACAAGAAGCATCCCTTGCATTTCCTCTGCAGTCCGTATGTGAAAACGCTTTTTTAAAAATAAAAACATACATTGACATTTAATATTATATGTTCAGTTTCCATTCTTTTTTCCATCAGGAAATCGGAGGACTGGGACAATTTGCTGCAAACATGTAACATTTATAGCACATCCATATCTTCATTATGGTGCAGACATTCCAGGAATGTCTGACAAATGTGCCATGACAAACATCATGCCATAACTTGGAGGGACTTCTGCAGTCAACCGATGAAATTAGATTTCATGAAATCTAAAGGAACTAATTACAGCTCCACTCTACATTAAAACTGTGTTCTCTGAATTAATTCTACAGGATTGCCACAGAGATACTGGGAGGATTACTGATGGCTTGTTGCAACCACAGTCATATTGCTTATATTAAGAAATAACTGTTACCCTCCTAAATTGCTTTATCCAGTTTAGAGTCATCAGCACAGAAGTATGTGGTAATAGGATTTCTGGTAGGAATAATCTGCCAGTTCTAAATTGCAAATTACTGTCCAAATGTGGTTTTTTTTGGACAGTTCAGATATTAAAACTCTGCAATGCAAATATAGCTATTACTGATCTCAATGCACACATTTACATCTTATTTTATAAAATCCAAGCAACCAGAAATAATATTGAGAATGCAGTCTGCTGGGTCAACTAAAGTTAAGAAACAAAACATTGCAGTTGCTGGAAATCAGAAAACAGAACAGAAAATGCTGTACCATAAAATCGGTCAGGCAACATCTGTGGAGAAAAACAGAACAAACAGTTTAGTTGATGACCTTTCAACAGGTGGTCAGGCAGCATCCAAGGAGCAGGAGAATCGAAGTTGCGGGCACGAGCCCTTCTTCAGGAAGGGATCATGCCCGAAACGTCAATTCTCCTGCTCCTTGGATGCTGCCTGACCTGCTGCACTTTTCCAGCAACACATTTTCAGCTCTGATCTCCAGCATCTGCAGTTCTCACTTTCTCCTCGACCTTTCAACAGGACTCAAGCTTGGATGAAAAGGTCACTAGTTTGGAATGTTTCGCTTCACAGATATCACCTGGTTTGATCAGTATTTTCAGCTTTTTTTGTATATTGAAAACTAAAAGATTCTGGTTTATTTGCAGAAATTCAATGGGAAGGGAATGGTCACTCTTCCATCTAACAAACTAACCAGACAGACTTTAATTAAAATAATCCTCTCTGCAGATCAGCTCCTCCGGATATCTTAGGCTGCTTTAAATGGGTTAAGTTACTTTACACACTACAGATGTAGACACTCTTCAGCATTGTAAAGAAGATGCCCTCAAGAAAGCCGGAGGGAAAGCAGTGCTTTAAGTAGGACTTCAGATATGCTTATCTTAATTTGAAATTTAAATTGCCACAGCTTTCAACAAGTTATATCAACAGCAGCACAACGTTTAGCCTTGCACTGATTTTATTTTGTTGCGACCTGTAATGACCAAGGAAGAACTTCCTACTTGTTACTTAAGCAGTGTGAACTTGGATATTGTGGACTGACTGAAATAAACAAATTGTTATCAAATTAAATAACTCACTAGATTCAAAATTCATATTAGCAGAATTTTTTTTTTGAAAAACTCATTAACTTGAAGTAGTCAACTATTTGCAATGTTTGTCCAAAACTGTCACTTCATGAAAAAATTTATGAAGTGCAACCTCTATCTTGGATAGTGTTTATAAAAATTCCTCAAGTTTACTTCAACAGAATTAATGGAAAATGTCTCAATATTTCATATAGAACAATATACTTTCAGAATTTGTTTCACTGTAAAACAGATAAAGCAATTTACACAAACTTAAATTCACTCGTCATAGATTACTTTACAGTGTGGAAACAGGCCCTTCGGCCCAACAAGTCCACACCGACCCGCCGAA
>NC_057726.1:38912595-38947402 GCF_004010195.1 Chiloscyllium plagiosum
CACCCGGAGGAAACCCACGCAGACACGGGGAGAACGTGCAAACTCCACACAGTCAGTCGCCTGAGGCGGGAATTGAACCCGGGTCTCTGGCGCTGCGAGGCAGCAGTGCTAACAACTGTGCCACTGTGCCGCGTCATATATTATGCAACCTCTTCAGTCCACTACATTTACTTTGTATCAAAACTTGATATATTTCTCAAAACAAATGGGATATTACATATGGCTCAGATTCAATGCAGAGCAAAATATGGAAGGGAAAGAACTACAAATATCTAACTGAACATACCTAATTTTCCATTCTTTAAATTGAAGGGGATAAATAAATTTTTTGGCAACGGATGTACAGTTTCCCTTTCCACTGCAACCATTTTTCCCATTGCACTCCACTCAAGGACCTCAATGCCAAGGCAGTAAAGACAATTTTATCTTACTGATTTTATTTAATGCCGATTTTATAATTTGTCAGAAAATCAGATATAGCAACCTACTAACCCTCTAAATATTTTTTATTTGTATTTTCTGTTTCACTGTGGGCTCTGCAAGTCTTGCACATTAAAACCACATTTACGGAATACAAGCATTCAAGACCAGGCTTGCAGCCATGATTTTCTTCCATGTGCAGACTGCCCAATTCAGCTATTTCGCTTTGATCAACTACTGGTTTTCAACAATCAGCAGCCTAGTGATATGGGAGCAGAGTATGCAAAAGCATCTTGAGCCATTTACCATCAGCTGGCTTCAGCCAGCACTGGGTGCTCTTACAAAAACATTCCATTTTTTCAGCTTATGGACAGGCTTTGGTTCAGGCAGTCCAAGAGACAGAAGCAAGTTGCTTTAAATAAATTTTGTACCTAAGGCTAGATATTTTGCATTTCTAAATTGCCAAGTTTAGCCACACAAGTTTTCATAACACTACCATTTGAGACTCCCTTGGTGAAGGTTTGCTCTCATTTTACATAATTGAGTGACTGGTGGAACGTTTTTAAACAAAACACAGAAGCTGCTCTCTATCATTATTTTTATGCATATAAATATTAACTCAGTTCAAGAGTACAAATTCCATATGATAAAAGTCCTAACAGCAACTCCATAAAATCAATGTGATCAAACAATCTCCAAACTACATAGTTACACTAGGACAGTAAATCTCATAGCTCAAGCACCAAATATAAGTATTAAAATTGGTTAGTCAGAACTTAGAACTCCTAACAAAGAAAAAGTCATGTCAAGAAAATTAAAAAAGAATGCATTTATTAAATGGAAGGAAAATATTTGTCGTAAATGCCTTTACACCAATAGCCAAAGTCTTTCATTTATTTACAAAAAGAAAAAGGAGCACCACCTAAAGCCATCAAGTTAACATACCAGATACTGTTGGTCAGGATCTTCAGATTGAAATAAATGAATAAATCTACCAACGAGACTTTGTTCTTCAGCAAAATCTTCTGGGTCAGGATCTTCTGCTGGCTGATCTGGTTGATCCTGAATTAATGTCGACACCAGGTTTAGTATTGCATCAACCTGTATAAGGAAAATGGCATCTATGAAAACAGCACAATTCTACAAAGCCTCAATTAATACACAAACTGATTGGCTGAAACACTCAATCCTGCAAGAACTTGGATCAAATATCTGCATACCGACGTAACTTGATCGATTTGAAACATTAACTCTGTCTTTGCATCCACAGATGCTGAGAGACCCACGTATTTCCAGCATCCATCATATTTTCGTGGCCAGATGATCCAAAATACCACTGAGAAACATCATTTTCCCTTCTTTCAAAAACATAACAAGACTCTTCAGATACTGAAACAGTCTATGCCCGAATGCACCAAGACCTGGATAATTAGATTACTTAGTGTGGAAACAGGCCCTTCGGCCCAACAAGTCCACACCTACCCACCAAAGCGTATACCACCCAGACCCATACTCCTACATTTACCCCTTCACCTAACACTACGGGCAATTTAGCATGGCCAAATTCACCTAACCTGCACATTTTTTTGGATTGTGGGAGGAAACCAGAGCACCCGGAGGAAACCCACGCAGACACGGGGAGAATGTGCAAACTCCACACAGAGTTGCCTGAGACGGGAGTTGAACCCGGGTCTCTGGCGCTGAGAGGCAGCAGTGCTAACCACCGTGCCGCCCACAATATCCAGGTTTGGACTGATAAAACAGCAAAGTAACATGAATGTTATACAAGTACCAACCAATTACCATCTTCAATAGGAGAGAATATACCCATTACCTCTTCTTATTCAGACATTATGATTGTGAATCCTCCATCATCAATACACTGAGGGCTACCTTTGACCACAAACTGAACAAGTCATGTAAATACTGTAGCTCCAAGAGCAGATTAACATTTAGGATTCCTGTAGTAACTCACCTCCCAACTCCCCAAAGCCTGTCCACTATCTATAAGGCACACATCAGGTGTGTGATGGAATACTCCCACTTGCCTGGGTGAGTGCAGCTCCAGCAAAACTCAAGAAGTTTGACACAATTAAAAACAAAGCAGCCCATTTAAATGAGCACCACATCCACAAAGGTACCAAGAAGGTATCTCACAAAAAGTTGTCATAAACTAAGAGCTCATGGCGTTGCAGGGAGTATATTGGCATGGATACAGAATTGAGCAGGAAACAGAATGGGGGAAAAAGGGGTTCTTTCCCAAGGTGGCAATGTTCAGTGGGGTTCCACGATATATATCAATGACTTGGAGACAGGAAGCAGATGTAACGTAGCTAAATTTGCAGACAACAATAAAGGTGAAAAAAACAGGTTGTAGGAGGGATGCAAACATGTTGATAGGTTAAGTGGGCAAAAAGTCAGCAAATGGATTTGAATGTGGGGAAAACATATAGTTGTTTGTTTCAGAAGAGAACAGAACGTTATTTAAATGAACAACAAAAAGCTGCAAAAATAACTTGGAGATACTTGTGCATGAAACAAAGCTACCACACAGGTGCAGCAGGGAATCAAAGCAACTAATGAAATGCTAGCCCTCATTTCAAATGGATATAGACTATAGAGTATGGAAATCCTTATACTGAAACCATATCTGGTATTTGTGTCAGCAATTCTGGTCTCCTTCATTGGAAGCAGTTTAGAGAAAGGTTAACTAGGATGATCCCTGATATGGAGGGATTATATTACAAACAAAGGCTAAACAACTTGAGACTCACTAGAGTTCAGAAGAATGACGGGTGATCTCATTGAAATATACAGGGTTCTTAAGGGGCTTGAACAGGTTAAGTGTTGAGAGGATGTTTCCCCTCATGGGAGACACTAGGGCCAAACAGCATAGTCTTTCAATAAAAGAGCACCAATGTAAGACTGAGACAAGGAAGAATTTCTTCTTAGAAATGAGTTTCTTTGGAACCGCTTGCCACAGAGTTGTGGGGACAGGATTCTTATGTTTAGGGCGGAGATAAATTTTTGACCAGTAAGTAAATCAAGGGTTTTGGAGAAAGGGCAGGAAAGTGGACATGAGGAATGTTGGATCAGCCATTATCTACTGAACCCTAAACCTATCGCAGGCTTCATAGGTCGAATGGCCTATTTCGGTTTCTACTGCTTATGGTAGTCACTCCCTTCACCAGACAGTAGCAGTGGAGCATACCGTTTACAAGATGCACTGACAAAATGAATCAAGGCTCTTTTAGACAGCACCTTCCAAAGCCATGACGAACACGATGTGTGGTAAATATGCCACAAGCATTTTTCTTTCAAGTGACTGTTCAGAAGCATCAATTCAATTTGCATTGCAAAAAAAGTATCAAATCAGCTTTGGGAAAGTTGTACTTTTAAAGCCTTGTTCACAACAGAACCAGATTTATCACCTAATTGTATCAAAATATAGTATAACAACAACATTTCCATCAGTTAATTTCTTACATAAACTTCTGGCCAGAATGTTATATTCAAAAGTACATCTTACCAAAAACAAAATTCAAGTTTTTTTTGCATTATTTGCTATTGTCATTACTTTAATTACTATAACAAATGAAGTGGTTCCTGTTAAAGATTGCAGAGTACATGCATGAAATCTTACCTGTTCTTGTCCAATTATCTCGGTGTTGTACTCAAGCGCATTGCTTAGTATATAACAGCTCATATTTTTGCGTGACTCATAGTCAAAATATTCAAACAAAGGATGGAAGTGTTTCAACTTCAATACAGTCAGGATGTTGTTGTAGGTGTCAATGGGAATCTTTAAAAGCCGAGTTAACTCTTTAGAAACTGCACTGCTAGTAGCGATACTAAATATATAGTGGAGGAAAAAACAAAACTTAAATAATGAATTCTTCCACAGCTTTTGAAAGTAAACATTTAAAAAAAACTCAAGCATTGTTTAAAATACAAAGTTGTCATACAGCAATTCCTAACTTGCGATAAAAGCATATTTAAAACTGAAAAAAGTACATACTGTTCAAGATTAAGCTTGTTGAAGATCTCTACAGTTGTTTCAAGAACTTTATCAACATAGTCCACCCTTTCAGGGTAACATTTCATGGCCAGATTGATCAGCGATACTTGTAAAGATACTACATCTTCAGATGGCATATCTTGTCTTGACTGAAAATATAAACAGGATAAACAAGTCTTTTTATCAAATCTTACTTTGAAGAATTTTTAGTAAATTGACTTTATTCTTAACTGCCAGAATTGCTAATACAGGAACTACAGGACGTTAAACAAAGGTGAGTTTAAAATAATAACCTGAGAGACTACTTCAATCACACAAAACATTAGCCTTTCTATTGATTAAACAATCACATTTCTTTTCCTATTTCCTTGTCAGTGAACAAGACAATTGGTGGAATCAAGGTATAGAACTAGGGATGGCTACAGCACTTTTCTTAAAACAATTCCTAAACACATGGCACAAGATTAACTATCACCAGCAAAATAAACTACTCCACAGGACGTGCACGCAAAGATACGGCTCAGACAAATACCACACAAGCACATTCAACGTTGAGGTTAGATCAGGGTAAAAGGGAATTTTACTTGACATTTGTTCATCTTACACCAGAGTTGGTAATGGTTAGCATTAATGGCAAGAAAATGTTCTCCATCTCAATACAATTGTGCAACAGAAGTTCACAGTAAAGAAGATGTTAACCCCCAGCAAATCCACAAGTGCTGTTGGTTTGACTAATTCAAAATTAATCGCACTACATCCTGTATCAATGCAAGTTATCATTAATATATTACAAGGCAAAAACTGACACCAAGTCAAAACAGCAACAATTAAAATCGGTAATTAAAAGCTAAATCAGAAGACGATTTTAAAGAGCATCTTCAATGAGGATAGAGATGGAAAGATGAGTGGCAGAGAGATTTGGGCTCAAAAGAAAGTGTGGCTGCCAGCCATGAATGAAAGAATTGGGAGTTGATGAAACAGCCTGAATTGGAGAGCTGGCATTGAGTGGAAAGCTTGGGTGGGACACTCTTCAGAGAGTCGGTGTGGACGCGTTGGGTCAAATGGCCTGCTTAGACACTAAGAGTCTATGATTCTATTATAATGAGATTGAATTTTAAATCAAGCTTGAAGAGGGAGAGTGGATTGAAGACTAGTATTTTAAACTCAAATAAGGGCAACTACATTGGCATGAAAGCTGAGCTAGAGTTAATTGGGGAAATTAGGCTAGAAGATAGAGGAATTGAGAAGAAGTGGCAAACATTTAAGTTTCTGTATCAGAATGTTGAAAATAAGCATATTTGTACTATAAAAAAGTGACTCTAAAGAGAGGACACACCATCCATGGTTAAATAAGGTCATTGAGAATAGCATCACACTTAAAAAAGCATAGCTACACAAAAATGAGAAGAAAGTCTTACAATACAACAGATTATAAAGAATGGCAGAGAATGAAATCAGGATTAAGGAATTTAAGTACAAAAAGGGAATTTAGATAGAAATGTTAAACAGACTGCAAAGTGAAACTTGATGAAATTACGAATCACTAGGTGAAGCAAAGAAACTGGTGGAGCTAAGCATTGAAATCTCTGGGTCTTGGTAGACTTCATCCTTGGGATTATGATCTCCATGTATTGTCATTTCTGTAATGGGATACTCTACAATACACAACATTTTTGTAGAAATTAATTATTACTTGGCATTTTATGTAATAGAACATGCAATCAAAAAGCAAAATTGTACTGGCTTAACCTTCTCAATCAAATCTACTCCAGGAACGGTCAATATGACAAACTACTCAAACAGGGAAGCAGGGTGGGTAGCAACAATGACACTATTGATAGCTACATTAATCAGACATCAATCTCTAAACAATTGCGGGGAGAACTTAATGTCTAAAATTTCTCAAGAGGCCAGCAAACAGATAGTCAAACCAGACAACCCATTGAGATTTTGCAGCTATACAATAGAAAATTCAACACAAACTCAATATATTTAAGAGTACCCAAATTGGCTCCCAAAATAATAACACACCTAACAGCAAAGTATGATTGAAATGGTACAGGAAATGAGAGGAGGTTTAAATATCCAAAACATTTCTGTCCAATCTATATAGTTCCAACAGTAGCAATAAAATCAGCTGATTTTTGTGGGATTTCTTGTATTTATCTATAAATTGTTCATTAAATTCAATTCAGACGGTCAAATGCAAATCTGCCTTTTGATATGCAAAGAGTTAATAACTGCCAATAAGTAGGCAGTGAAAATTATTTCAAATGCCAAATCACATTCCTTTGTTGTGATTTTAAACATATCAAATTCTAATATATTTACCCAGTCTCTTCCTTGCCCTGCCCTCAATGCAGTCTTTTTCCTTTCTCATTCTGTTTCTTTGAACACATTGTTTATTCACTCACTATCTCATCCTTCCTGTGTTTGTTTCTAAATCCTCAAATTTCACATTCAGAAGATACTCCATTGGTTGTCCGGTTCACAAATCCCAAATGTCCTGTTTCATTTGCTTTCACTATCAATATGTTAAACGATTTTGCAAGCAAAACAGGAGACAAAGTAGGGAGGAAATGTCTAACAGATTACATGTTAAATGTGATGCTAGTACAATGTCTTTAGCCTCACACAAACTTATGTTCCCAATTAATGTTGTACTGGACAAGTCAGATCTCAAACTGAAACAGAGATGGATCAAACTGACAGATCATACTGTATTTTAGTTTTAGAGATCTCTCTGACAAACATGGTAAATTTTATTCTCACAATAAAAACAGATGTTGCAGATAAAAAAAACTAAATCATCCACTTATAATTCAAAGAGTTTTAAACACTCAGTAAAAGTATAATCGCATTAATACCAAAACACTTCAGCATTTATAATTAAAAACTCCATTGTACTGAACCCAAAAGCAATCCTTGCACAATAGTCAAAAAAGTCTTTTAACACCAATAGCCGTAAGACAATATGACTAGCTCCAAATCTGAAATGCTAATAATTTCTTCCTGGAGCTACCATAGACCTGAGCTTAAATGTTCCCAGGTCAAAATAAACCCTTCAACTGCTATTGCCCAACACTTCCAGTTTGGGCCTAATCACTAACTCCTTATTCTAAGGTAATATAGTTTTATTATATTCCCTTCTCAGAGCACGACTCTATATGACAAATTCCATACAAGGACTTCAAAGAATTGCCATAATGTACAACTGAAAAAAAATCTATGTTGCCTGAACTTAAGTGTAGAAATTTCTAACAGACCCTAAAGCACAAAGGTTTACCTTGCTAAGTTGTAACCCAATCCAAGCAATAATAGTTAATAATTAACTTCACAGAACCTATGTGCCACTAACCCAAAAATCCTAAACCAACTCTTAAATTACATCAAAAATAGATAGTAAATACAGAGCTATATCACATACATGATTATGTTCAATTGCAGCTGAAAATTTTCCAAAATTCAGTTACCAACTCATCTTCAATCAAAACACACATCTCTCAGATGCACGCCACTAGCGTAAATGTTGTTCACATTTTTACTGGAATATCAATTTATTGACTTGAGGTACATCCCACACCAGGTTCAAACGCCAAGCAGGTTTTATGCAAATAAGGCTCTGTCAGCGCACAGCAAACCCTTAAGTTTAAGCTTAGGAAATGCTTGAATTTCAAAAACATCTAACATACATGAGTTGTGAATTCATAAATAAAGAGCCATGGACAAAGAAAAAAACAATAAAGTCAGTTTCACCTGTATAACTGTAGCTACTTGTTGAGAAAAGATATCAAATAGTTTTATATCAGCAGGGATTCCAGGGCCATCTTCACGATGCGCAAACAAAGCCAACCTAAAAATTATAAAATAACCATTGAAAGCAATTCAAATGAGCAAAATGTAAAATCCCATATTTATTGAATGAAACTGCAAAGAAATTTAACAGAATCCAATTCATCCAAGTAGTCTTACCGATCAATCAATGCAATGATGATGTTTTTGACATTAACACTTTGATGGAGCTCTGCACAAGAGCGAAGGAATGGATTCAGCGTTTGCAGATGAAACTCATCAGGGAACACCTGCAAAACAAGAAATACTTGCGAGTTCTCCTAAAAATGGTTACACATTTTAAAAGCAGCATGGAAGGATGCAGTATAAGATGTTATCCAAATTGAGAGAGATGTAATGCATTGATAGCCCAAGTGAGTAAACATTGCAGTTGTTACTTAAAGAACTGAAAGGCTTGCGTATTTCCAGACCTCTAAATGTGGATTCTTTACCTCTTTTACACAAAAGAAAAGTCATAACCTAATGCCTGTGGTAAGTCTTAAATAAACAGATGGCAATGAGGCATGGCACCCTTCAACTAAAAAGCATATACTTTTGACACAATCAAGGTCATGGCATTTTCAACAAACAACTACTTTACTGAAGATCTTACATAGATTTATAAAGTGGGGCTCCTAAATTATGTACTAAGATCCTATGCAATGTCACTAAATTTGCTAGTCTGTACGCCATATTAGGCAGTGATTTCCAAAGTTTGAGGACCAAAGTGTTTGTGAAGCACCTTTCAACAAGATTCACAAACAAAATGGATAGATAACCTCAACCTTGCTCTAAAACAGTACATTGCTGTTAACTGAGTATCTGAATGTTAAGAACAAATTTATGATCAAACATTTCTACCTTATCCAATGAACAACAAAGTACAATTTAAATTCACTTTTTTTAAAGTTGTGTTGGGACTGCACTAACCCCAACTATAAGGACTACTTTCAGCACAAAGGTAAGAACATGTCTAAGTAAAGAGGAAAGAAGTTTAAGGTGAGGAGCTTAATAACCTTATTCAATGTAGGAACATAGACACAGGGACAGTAGGTTATCCTCTGGCCCTTCTAGTACCATTCAGAAAGATCCAGGCTAATGTGACTGTGGTCTCAAACACGCTTCCTGCCTGCCCACCATAATTATAAACTCAAATTTATCAAAAATCTAACTCAACCTTGAATAAATTCACTGATACTATCTCCAATAGCCAAAGAAAATTTTGATCTTAACCTTCAGAAATTCACATTCTGCACTGCTCCTCCCAATAAATATCAAATTTTAGAGGGTGGAAGGAGGAGGAAAACAGCATACTGTTTCCACTCATTTCCTCAACAGAACTTCCTTACAAGTAATACTCAATTGCAAGCCAATAGCTAAACATTCAGGAATAGTGCTTCATTAGTTTCATCAAGCTGTCCTCACACAAAATGATTCATTAAAGGAAATGTTATTTGTTACACAAATATCTGCAGATCAAAGAAAAAACAATTACCTGAATAATACATTCCATGAGATACTCCTGAGCCAAACCATCCCTGCAGTTTACAACTTGCTCCAATATTCCAGTTAACACAATCTAGAAAAAAAAAAGCAGAGTCAGTTTGGAGTATTCTCTGGTCAAATGTTGTGGGATTGAGCATAAATGCAGACTTTCCAAGTCATAAACTTCGGCTAACACACTAAGGATTGGAAGCACTGAATGTTCAGAGTTAGTGAGATATTAACGTGAGACACGGTCTGCTTGTTCTGGGAGACAAACAATTGCTCCAGTGTTTTGAATAATAGTCTTCCCTCAATCATTACTTATAAAAATCATTTTTCTTGTAGTGCCTCACTGAATGAAAAACGGCTTTTCTTTTCTACATAGGTCCACTGCACTTCAACTTAATACGCAATCCACCAAACTCATCAGGAATTTTAAAAGGGGTATAAAGATAGTATGGTTCTATTTAAATTTAAACTGAAATAACAGTCTTTGCTTTTAGTGAGCCTTTGACCACATTTTCATCAAATACCAATTCAAATGAGCTACAATTAAAATTCAAACTTAAAAGACATGGAAATTTATATAGGAGAAACTGATAAAAAAGCAAAATAATTTTAAAATGCCACACTAGTAACCTTTGAGAGAGAGAATTTTCACTTCATTTGCTGGATGGGGGCGGATTAGAGGCCTGGATCAGTACAGAATGGCTGAGCACTAGATGGGGGCGGATTAGAGATGAGATGAGATGAGATGAGATGAGACTTCATTTGCAAAAGACAGAACTAATTTTTTTTTGCAGGAGCAATTTTCCTGACTTCATACTATTTTTACGGCATTTAGACATGTCTGAAAATCTTTGGGTGCAAAGTGCAAAATCTCTTTCCAGATCAGGGGATCACAAGAAGACTATTCCTTCCCACATAGCACATGTATGCACCATTTCAGGTATTGGAAACAAACAAAAAAAAAAGGACCTCCCTGAGAGCTCGAGCAATGTGAGAAACCTGCAGGAATTGGAATCATTCTGACAGTCAAATGGGAGGGAGGAAGACAAAGCAGGAAACTACAGGCTGGTTAGCTGAACATTGTATAGGGTGATATTACAAGTTAAAGAAATTAAAGAAAAATAAAGAAATTATAGGAATATAATAGAAAAATTCAGGATCAAATAGAAATCAACAGGAGCATAAAAATTGGGAACACAAGTAGGCCATTCAGCTCCTCATGCCTGCTCTGTCCGGAATCAGGTGGTGAAGGGACCAGGTGAAAGGAAAATCATGTTTACACTTAATAGGGAGGTCCAAGAGAGTGTGTTGCCGAACAAACAGACCTTGGAGTATAGTTTCATAGTTCCTTCAAAGTGGAGTCACAGTAGACAGGATAACAAAGGTGATGTTTGGTATACTTGGTTTTATTAATCAGTGCATGGAATATAGAGATTGGGAGGTCATATTGCAGCTGTACAGAACATTGGTTAGGCCACTTTTGGAATACTACATTGAATTCTGGTCTCCCTATGATAAGAAAGATGGTGTGAAACTTAAAAGTGTGCAGAAAAAATTTACAAGAATGTTGCCAGGATTGGAGGATTTGAGCTATAAGGAGGAGAAGTTGAAAAGGTAGGACTATTTCCACTGAATGCTGAGGGGTGACCTTACAGAGGTTTATAAAATCATGAGGGGCATGGAATAGAGAGTGAATAGTCAAGGCTTTTTCCCCCAGGGTAGCAGAGTCCAAAACTAGACAGCATAGGTTTACGGAGAGAGGGGGAAGATTTAAAAAGGGACCCACGGACAACTTTTCATGTAGAGGGTGGTGCGTGTATGGAATGATCTGCCAAAAGGAAATGATGGAGGCAGGTAGAATTACAATATTGAAAAGGCATCTGGATGGGTGTACAAATAGACAGGGTTAAGAAGGATAAGAGCCAAATGCTGGCACATGGGACTACATTAGATTAATTTGGAATATCCGATCAGCATGGACGAGTTGGATCAAAGGGTCAATTTCCATGCTGCACACCTCTATGACTCTATAACTATAATTTATTTGAATTCTTTGAAGTACTAACATTCACTAGTTCTCCTTTATCAATAGTGTATGTACAATGCATAGATTGCCAGAATCTTAAGACAGCGATTAGCATTTCTGCCTCTCAGCACCAGGGACCCACATTAGATTCCAGCCTTGGCATCTGTCTGAGCATAGTCTGCACTATTCTCCCAATATCTGCATGGGTGCTCCAGTTTTCTCTCTCAACCCAAATATGTGCAGGTTAGGTGGACAAGCCACACTACATTTACCCCGTAGTGCCCTGGGATGTGTAGGTTAAATGAATTAGCCTTGGTAATATGAGATTATGGAGATAGCATGGAGATGAGTCGCTCTTTGGAGGGTCAGTGTAGACTTGATGGGCCAAATGGCCTCTATCTGCACTGCAGAGATTCTGTGATAAGTTGCCATGTGTAAAGTATTGCAGAAAATAAAAATTCCGCGTAGGGGCAACATATGGGCATGAATACAAGATTGACTAAACGGAAAAAGAATACACACAAAGAAATGAGTAGTGTTTGTGAAACATAAGGATCAGTGCCTGTAACTCAATATTTATATAAATAATCTGAATAATCGGACCAAAGATATAGTCAATGAATTTGATAACAAAAGTAGATTTGGAAAGTACGTTGCAAAGAGAACACAAGGAGGTTACAAGTGGATATTGATAGGTGAGTGGGTAAATGATCTAGCAAATGAGGCACAACATGGCAAAATATAAAACTGCCCATTTCGGCAAGAAGAAAAAACATTTTGTCTCAGGTCGTGTTTATTGTGAACACACTAGGTAGGTGCAACTATTGACATTCAGGAATTCAGCACTACGGCCAGTTAACATTATTGGGCTCATCTGCACTTCTTTTGGCAGCCATTCTGGCATTATAATCGCCCTATCTATCTGAATGGGAGAAAATAGAGAGCTCAGAGTTGCAGAAGGATTTGGGTACTCTGTGCATGAATCGTAAAAGGTTTGTGTACAATTCAACAATTAGAAAAAAAGATGTCATAACAGTGACCATGCAGAAATTCTGAAAATGGTCAACAGTTGCTGCACCTACTTAGTGGTGTAGTCACACTAAACACAACGTTAGACAAAACATCGTTTATCGTAAGGCAAACAATATAAAAGGTTATTTTATAAAATGATGCCATATCTGGAATACTGTGTACAGTATTAATTTCTTTACACAAGGAAAGATGTAAAAAATGTTGCAAGCAATTCGGAGAGGCTTCAGAGGCTAATACCTGTGAGGAGAGGCTAAGCAGTTTAGGTTTGCATCCACTGGATTTTAGAAAAGCAAGAGAGGTCACAAATAAAATATTGCATTGTCTGAGGATGCATAGAATTGTAGGTAATAGTGCATACACACATCTGGAAACATGTGCACAGTTCCACATTTTGTCAAAACTTCATGTTCAAGTCCACATTGTGCATGTGCAGAGAAGGTACATAATAATGAAATGGGGTCTGGAAAATAAGAACGCAGGATGATAGGAGGCGGGGGAGTGTTGAGGGTTTCTGCCTCTACCACTCTTGCAGGCAATGAGCTCCAGATTCCCACAATCATCTGATTGAAAAGAATTTTCCTTACATCCCCTATAAATCTCCTGCCCTGACCTTGAATCTATGCCACCTGATCATTGATCCTTCCACCAAGTGGAAATGTTTATTCCTGTCTACATGCCTCAATTTTAAATATCTCAAATCATGCCTGTGCCCCCTTCAGTTTCTGCTGCGTAAAAGGAAAAGAACTTATCCAATCTCTCTTCATAACCAAAACTCTCCAGCCCAAGCAACAACCTGCTGAATCTCCTCTGCACCTTCTCTAGTGTAATCACATTCCTCCTTAATGTGGATTCCAGAACCACATACAGTACTCTACCCACTAATTTTCCTATCACTCACAAATTAAGTCATCAACCCTCCCATGTTCAAGTGGGAATCATTTATAGATACTACAAACAGCGAAGGTCCCAACATTAACCTGGGTATGCGTTTGGTGTGGTTTCTGAATTCATGGTTGCTTGATTACACCATTTATTGGTCACTTAAGGGATTAAACTTTTGTTTGAAGACTTTGTTTCATATTCTTGAGTTTTATTAGATTGTTACTGACTTACTTTAACACAAAAGAAATCTCATTGCTACTGCATGGCAGCTGACCACGCTGCATTGTAGATATTGAATGTAAAGGGAAGGCACAAGGTTTAGGGCCCTTTGAACAACAGAGCTGGCCTTGTGTCTCAGATAACCAATGAGCCTTCCAACCTCAACTCCCCTCCATCATTGCAGTGCAGTTTGCAAACTCCACTGGTGAACCCAAATCCATCATGAAAACTCAGAGAAAGCCTGACATGAGTACCAAGTCAGTAATGAATTACATATGCATTTTGAAGACCATCTGAGATATTGCATTATAGGTTATCTTTATTAACTCACTCTCTAGCTCATATTATTACTGCATTTTCACACCTTATCAGCCCTTGCTTTTTGCAGTGTTTATCTCTGAATAAGTGTGGCACACAGAAAAATACCATCTACCGTCAAGTCTCCACAAAACATTATAATATGAATCAGCCCTTACCAACCATCTTCCAGACCGGAATAGATTAAGTACCTGTTAAATACCTTTTAACTGAGCCATTATCTCAGCAAGAAACTGAAATAAATCTCACAACCCAGCTAATCATCTGTTCGATGTCCTTTCTTAGACCATATAAAACTAGTATTTTTATTAACACAAAAGATAAAAACACACTTCGATTATGCAAGCAAACAAAACAGACACCCTTAATCCTGTCAGAAGTAACAGCCAGCACTTAGCATGTTTTAACCCATCTCCTGTCTCCCAAGACAGAAGCCCTTCAAAACTGTGTACTATAGATAAAGTAGTAACACCATAGTAATGGAATTTTAATATGTTAGAACTGTGTACAAAGGGGGTCTTGTAAGAACTGTATATAGAGATTCTATTATCACCTCTAACTTGTGCTGTGATTGCTGAATAAAAAAGGCTACTTTTGTCACTCAGAGATTCCAGTCATTATTTGAACACGATCTCTCAACCATAAATAGCCTGACATGAATTTCAGAAGCCCAAATTTTTCCCTTTGGTCTATATATCCCAGTTTGGTCAGAGCAGTTTTCTTTGTAAAAATGAATTTTCTCCTTTCACATGCATTATGGAACATGCCATAACTTCAAGTTATTTTACCAGAGTCACACATGCAGTTCAGTTGGTAGGATGGCTGGTTTGCACTGCAGAGTGACACCAACAGCATGGGTTCAAATCCCCTCACTGGCTGAAATTCTTCTCAACTTCTTCCCCTAATGGATGATGATTCTCAGATTAAAACACTACCAGTTATTTTATTCTAATGAGAGTGCAGCCCTATGGTCTGATAAGACTATGGCTACTTTACTTTCATCTGAACTAGCTCCTAAGACGATGTACAAAGGACCAGAAAATTACCTGAACTTTCCTTGATAAAAATAATTCTTCCAGAAGTACAAATCCAGATCCTAACACTTATTAAGCAATTTATTTTGGGTACATTCTCAAGGTTGGAATCAAACAAAAATCAATAAATACCTTTTCTCTGAATCCCAACCTAATCCAGGAAATCTCTTTGGGTAGATATTGCAATAAGATGAAGATTAGTTTCATAATTGAATATTAAATCATAACAGGCACAGAAGCAGAATTCTCACCTGTTTGTACCTTTCTACATTAACTCCTTCCAACTGACTAAGCCGGACTAAGTTTGTACCAACTAGGATTCGCAGCTCCTGACGTTCACGTTCACGTTTTTCACGGTCTCTACTGTGACCCTGGTGCTGCATGCGTACCCAGAGTTTGTTCATTTCTGCAAAGTTCAGCAGCACAAAGTCCATGGAGTCATTGATATCTCCAGTTACAACTTCCCTGAAACAGGAAAAGATAAGTATTGAAGGGTACAAAAATCAAACAGCACAGTAAACCTCAATACACAAATTATGCTTAGTTATTAGTTTAATTCTGCAAGTTTCACCTTGAATCAATTTTTTTCTAAAAATTGAAACTAATCTCAAGAAAGTAAGTGTCATTAGACATCTTAAATATAATTTAGTAGAAACATAACAGAAAACAGGAGGAGTACTTTAATCATGGATTGATCTAGTTATTAGTCGTAAGTAGGTTCAGTTTCAGTGTTAAAGGAGTCCTTGCATAAAGCACAGAAAAGGGTCAATCTCCTCCATACAGGCTTCCATTCTGCATAAAAGTTACTGGCTACCCTATTCTTCCATATCTCTCTCCTTCATTTGTTTATCAATGTTTTCCCTTACGTGCATCTATGCTTTATCTTCAACTGCTTCATATGACAATTTGTTTAAAAGTTTTCCTTCTATTTAGCAAAGCAACTTTTCAGAGTTCATATGGGATATATTCATAATTATCTTCCTATAACCACAACATACAGTTTTAGACAAATGTTTGTATGAAGTAGAGTAGAAGAATATATGGATTACAGATAAAGTTTTACAAATCTGTGTGCAACACTCCGGGCTCCATATTACCAGGAGCAAAAGATTCACAGAAATGAGATGGGAACCAAGATTATATACTTATTAGAAATGACTAAACAGGAATTCCAACCCCCTCACCTCCAACAAAATTGACAGGATATTCGTTTTAACCTTCTGCAGTACTGGAGGTAAAGCTTTCAACCCTGTATTAGTTTAATTGCATTTAAACAATATCTCAAACTGAGGGACAGATTTGAGCAAACTTGTTACACGGGGCAAGATGCAAGAAAGAACTGGATTACTTTTTTGGGGCCAATGTGTCGCTCTGTATCCCAGAACTTTTAAAAGAATCAGTTATCAGGAAATACAGCACAATGACTTAATTTAGTCTGCTGATAGTTTTAAAATGTTGTGGATTGTCTCAACTGCTGTTTGTTGCAACTCTGCTCATTTTTTCTAACTTCCTGGACAGATTACTGGATGTGGCCTGGACTGAAGACTCAATGAAACAGAAATCTAAAGACTTCTTTAGTTTTGCAGTTAGAGCATTGGCCAGGCAAATAAAAATCTGAAGAGCGAGCTGAATAATTGTAGTCATACTGAGTTTACAGAAGGTGGTAGATATATACCCTTGACTCAGTGTGCTCATTAATAAAGGAAACTGTTTGTTTGCTTGTTTACACAGAAGATATTTCTACTTGAGGATATCTGCATCTATGTTTACTTGCTATTCTACACATTATCAAAACTCACCACATTACAAGGCTTGATATTGAAGTTGACTTGCCATTTGCACATCCATTCTGCAGGTTTCTGAACGTCTTCTAGTACCTTGTTATTCTCTTGCATTATCCATACTGGTTAGTTTCACCCACAAAGTTTGAAACTGCATATCCAAATCTTTATTAAAGAATGGTCCCAGTACGTAGAAGTGGTAATTTAGCAGGTAAGAAAGTAGCTTAGTGGGAATGTCATTAGTCAAGTGCAGTGCTGGAAAGGCACAGCAGGTCAGGCAGCATCTGAGCAGCAGGAGAATTGACATTTCAGGCATAACCCCTTCATCAGGATGAAATTTGTAATATTCCTGAAACATCGATTCTCCTGCTCAGATGCTGCCTGACCTGCTGTGCTTTTCCAGCACATCTCAATTCTGATCTCCAGCATCTGCAGTCCTCATTTTCTCCTGGGAATGTCATTAGACTAGCAAGAGAGCAATACAGGTTAATGCTATGGGAACAGATTCAAGTCCAAACATGGCAGCTGGTGGAATTAATAATCAATTAATGAAAATCTGGATTTGAAAGCCAGTCTTAGTAATTTGGTTGATAAAGTTATCAATTGTCACAAAAATACATCTAGTTCACTAACATCTATTAGCAAAGGAAATCTGTCACCTCTACATGGTCTAGCCTGCATGAACCTCCAGGCCCACAGCAATGTGGTTAACTCTTAATTGCACTTTGAAATCACCTAACAAGTTACTCAGTTCAAGAGCAATTAGCAACAGATAATCAATGGGCCTAGCCAGTAATGCCTGTACCCAAAGAAAGAATTTTAAAACAGCTACTGCACAACTCTTTCCTAAATCTTACGCTAATTGGTCTACATTTCCCTAGTTTTGTGCCAGCCTGTTTTTAAATAGACACTCTGGCACTTTCCTTTTTCTTATATATACACCAATGGGCGTATATTGATTAGTTAACTATAACCATCTCCCAGGAACCAAAGTCAACTTTTGCTGCAATTCCTCCAGTGCAAGCGTAGTCCTCTCTAAATAGAGACCAAACTGAATAAAGTACTCCAGGTGTGATCTCACCAAAGCTTTATATGTTCATAGCAAGGTCTCCATATTTTTTATCCTTTGCAATAAAGGCCAATATATCAGTTTTCTTCCTAACTACTTGTGTTATCTGTCCATTAACTTTGTGCTTTTTAAACAAATACATTGAAGCTCCTGAGCATCTACATGTACAAGATTCGAGCTTTAAAAAAAATCCACTTCTATTTTTACTATCAAGCAAAGGTGTTCAAAAATCCCACATTATGTACCACCTGCCACTCTGCTACCAATCACAACCTGTTAATTTTCCTTTGTTGCTTCAGTGCCATCCCCATACTGACATTCTCAAATTTATCAGCAAGTTTAGATATGCAACCTCTCAGTATCTTTATTCAAACAATTAAAGATTTTGAGTAACTTTGGCCAAAGCACTGATACTTAGGACACTTCACTAGTAACAGCTTACTAATTTGAAAATGCTATTTTATCCCTTCTTTGCTTCTTGTCTGTTAACCAATTGTCAATACACACTAATATTACCCATACTAATATTATTACTGTCAGCTGATCTCATTGCCCCAGCATTTCTGGCATGCGAGAAACTGGTGCGGCAAATCAGTTAGCACTATGCAACATTATATGATGAGCATGAGTAGGCAATGGGCCAGGATGCTATTAGATAAGCTGTGATGTCTCCTCAGTGTTGACTGCTGGGTAGGTATTGACTGATTGGGCTAAGAAACAGGTCAGAAAGTGGGAGTCAAATAGAAATAGTTAGCAATTCTTTTGAGAGTTTTAACAATTTACTTGGTTAGTTTTGAATTTTATTCTGTATTAATTTGATTTAAATGAGTTTATAAATATGCAAAGTTTTAATTCGTAAATGACAATTTAAGTTTCTTTTGAATGAAGCAAGCTCCTACGGATCCTTAGTTGCACCTCTCAGGAATGCAACGACAACATTGAGTAATTAATGTATTATATTATCTTACAGTTTTGCAGGAATTAAGGTGTTTTAATGTTAAGAAAAACTAAAACATACTCAGTCTCCTCTCCTTCATCCGGCAAAATATTTCTAGTGCACTGAAGTAGGTAGTTCCTGAGGAACAGCCCTCGCAATGGATGCTGCACCCCACGACACATTTCCACCAGATCCTTAAGAATATCCTTCCTTGACTGGGAAAACGACTTAATGTAGACAACTCCAACAGTGATGAGCAAGTAGCTGTACATTCAAAATCAAAAATACACTCAGTTTGGTTAAAAATAAGTGCAACAATGAGGAGAGAATTGTTCTAAGTTTTACAAGCAACATTTTAAAAGTCATGTAATACAAAGAACTCTGAATTCTGGAATCTGAAACAAAAATTGCTGGCGAAACTCAGCAGGTCTGGCAGCATCTGGGCGGCACGGTGGCACAGTGGTTAGCACTGCTGCCTCACAGCATCAGAGACCCGGGTTCAATTCCCGTCTCAGGCGACTGACTGTGTGGAGTTTGCACACTCTCCCAGTGTCTGCGTGGGTTTCCTCAGGGTGCTCCAGTTTCCTCCCACAGTCCAAAGATGTGCAGGCCAGGTGAATTGGCCATGCTAAAAACTGTCCATAGTGTTAGGTAAGGGGTAAATGTAGGGGTATGGGTGGTTTGTGCTTTGGCGGGTCGGTGTGGACTTGTTGGGCCGAAGGGCCTGTTTCCACACTGTAAAGTAATCTAATCTAAAAAAGAAAGCAGAGATAACAGTGAAGAGTCCAGTGACTCCTCTTCATAACTGCTGAAGAGTCACTGGACTCTAAACAGTAACTCTGCTTTCTTCCCACATATGCTGCCAGATCTGCTGGGTTTCGCCAGCAATTTTTGCTTGTGAGAAGTCATGATGGCAGTCAAAAGTGATCTAAATTGCATAGTACTTATTTAGGTGTTAAAAGTAGCCAATGTAAACTGAACATTTTTAATCAATGATTACGAGCATCCATGTATTGATTAATTTTAATCACCAGAAGCAACTTAATACAGACTAAGTGATTTGCTACCTAAATTTTCCTAGTGAAGGCAAAAAACAATGCAGGACACGTGCCAAAAGCAGAGGTTAATATAGTTAACTTAATCCATCAGACTCTGTTGCTCAATACAGAGCACTGTTCTTCCACTGATACTGTCAAATATTAAAAGTAGGACATTACTCTCAGTTCCCTAGAACTAACCTTGCATTTCAAATCTTGTCAGTTTGTCACACTAGCAAAGTAGAACCAATTAATAAAAGTCTGGTATCTATAAGTACAGAATTTAGTGTATAAATGGAGATCAATTTAGAATCAGCTGCCAACACAATGCAGTTTTAAGATACAAATTGACAAATTTTGCTGCATTTGAAGTATATAATCCACTTGCCCATTATCTATACAATGGAGTGTACTTACAGTCTTGGAATGATGTTGCCTGCATACTGAACAAGTTCATACAGGTCAGCCACCTTTCTTCCCTTAGCAAACTCATCAGTCAGATAAACTTCCAAATAGTGCAATTCATCTGAAATGGCCATGTCTATCCTTAAGTTAAGGGTTACTCTCCACTCAAAAAGGTGGTTGTACAGAAAGAACATGAAAATAGATGTTTCAAGACTAAGAATTATAGTACTCAAATGATTCTATCGAACACACATGAAGAATTACAGTTCAAACTAATGCAAGACTTAATACAAGCTGAAATTATATCTACCTTAAAAATGTCAGCATTTGAGTGGAGTGGGCTAGAAAATCTAGCATAGACACCATCCTCATGCTGAGCAATCGCTACAGGTCATCAGGTATCACTACTTTAAATTTCAGACATAATAAATTGCATGTTACTTTGCAACTTTTTTTTGTTAAGGGGATTTAACTAAAAGAAGATCAAATACGACTCTCGCACTAACTCACTTTTCTTGATGGACAAAGCTATCACTTCAACTTTTCTTTGCGAGCTTACCACTTCCTTCCCCAATTAATGAAATATCTGCCTACCATATCGGTTCAATATCTGTTCCATAGATGATTTTTTTTTAAATAAAAGCTGAGATATAACAGCAGTTCTCCAAAGTTGTTTTCTGTCTGGGGAGCAGAAGCCAAGATGAGCAACTCTATTCTTGGGTCCCAAAAGAATGAATCAAAATTTCAAAACAATATGCTACAGCACAAAGCACACTCACTGAAGCAGTTTCCAACTGCTGAAAGGTCCACATTGAGGGAAGACATCAAAACGGAGGATCCCATATGCAATTAAATTGAACAAAGCAGCTCAAACTGATGTTAGTTTACATGTTCTTTTCATGTTTAGTTGTGACTGGATGTATATTTTAAAACAAATCCTCTTATGTATATAGCACACCCTCTCCATGTACCCACTGACCATTATCTGCTGTAAGCCATACAGAGACCCAACAATCCTCAAAATTGTCAGTGTAATTCTTCAGACACAAGATTGTGTAGCAAATGTTGGTAATCGCAGGATTACATCAAGTGTTGGACAATGTTAGGGAATTTTCCATGTTTGGGCTGGTTAGATATGTTCAGCATCTTGCTTGGTATGAACAACTGAAGTGATATGCTTTTTGATACAATCTGCCAGATGGAGGAATACGGCCTATGTACATTTACAACAGCACTGACATTATTCATTTGTGTCTACACTTGCCAATAAAACAACATTCTCCTCTTCGATAGTATAAATGCCATTTTATCCTCTCTTTGGCTTATCTTGCTAATTACACTAACACATAGAAGCTGAAAAGTTTTAGCAAAATTATCTTTTTCTGAAATACATGATAGAAAAATTTTAAACTAAGTTCAGATTTACTTTTTCTGTGCAAATATACAAAGTGATATGCATTGCGTGCAAAACTTGCATTCCTACAAGGATTTAAAAAGTGTAATTGACTTATTTGTTCACCATATAAAACATTATCCCTGATAAAATAGCACAAATTATATTCCCCAACTAATTATAACTAAAACACAGCAAATCAGTTAATGTTCAAATTTCCAGCCATACATAATGATGGGATCAATTTTAGATCAGGACCAAATATTGGTTTTGTTGCAATAATATCTCACCTAGTCAGGTCCCTCTTTTTGTACACTACCTTTTAGAAGAACTGCACAGTTGCACAAATTACACATTTTAACAAATAAATTTATTGAACTATAGATCACTTCCCATCTATATTACCCCCCACCCCCATCCACAAGCTCCAAAGTAAATGGATAACCATCCTTGTAGAAAAAACTTTCTGAATTCACTTTTAAAATTCCAAATGCTTCCATTGTTCACAATTCTGCAGTTACTGATTTATTAAACCAGCATAATCCCTACCTTTTATGCCCTTGACACCAATACACACTCTCCCCAGTTATTACTTCTGAGCAGCTCTCATTTTCATTGGCAAACTGAGGGACAAAATCTTGAAAGAAAATGGTTGACAATTGCATTGGTCATTCATTCAGATCTGAGTCATTCATCGACTCTGATCCCCAGCATCTGCAGTCCTCACTTTCTCCCATTCAATCTGACAAGACTATCAAGCCTTTGACTTCTACTGCTCATTGCATTTTAGGATGACGCAGGGACAAAGATAACTCTCAACTATTCTCTGCCAAAAAGCACCTTCTAAAAGCCCTGACAAGTATAAAAAGCTTGTACTACTTTGGCAGGGATCAAAACCATCCAAGTCTCTTCCTAGTTTATCAAAATGTACTTCCAACTCTGTAAAGTGTTTTGATTCTAAACCAAATGGCTTGAAACCTTGGCATCTTATTTAATGCCAAGATGAGCTTTTAAACACATACCTTAATTAAGATAGACTATTTCCATGTCTGTAGCATTGCTATATTCCCCCAACTTCAGTTCATTTGCCACTGAAAATGCATTTAGTACTTCTTTATGACAACACAAAATGTTCTCCTATATTCTGCCCCTCATAATTGTGGTAAGCCAAAACTGTTGCATCTGTCCTTATTCTCAGCAAGTTACATTCACCTCCTCACGCGGCAGAGATAGAGAACACAAATGATCACCCATGTGCTCAGGGACAGGAGTTCACGATCTTCTCTAAAACAACAGCTTCAATGAATTATATAGTCATTTTACAGGGAGGAGCATCCAGAGAAGACAACATACATATTAATTGGGTGACATTACAATCAACGAGTATCGTTGCAGAGGCCAAGCCCTTTACTGTTACAGAATGGGTGCTCTTAACTTTGTTAACTGGACTCGTACAGTGGATACTTTTCCCCTTGTTAGCTGACCTTGCATACTGAATGCTTTCAATATTGTTTAATGACTGCTTTTCCATCGTTAACCAATTACCCTTGCCTCCAGCACCCTATTGTTAACTCTAAATTTTATCGGAACCTCTTGTTTCACACAACTAACCTAATCTAATCCCATTTGCCAGCACTTAACACATACCCCTCTAAACTGTTCCTTTTCATATATCCATCCAGATGCCTCTTATATGCTGTAACTGTACAGTCTCCACCACATCCTCTGGCAGCTCATTCCATACTTGCATCACGCTCTATGAAAAAGTTGCCCTTAGGACCCGTCCTTTCTAGCTTTACAACCTTCCCTGTTTCACAGTTCAAATTTGTAGTCATCTAATTCTGACCTTTTGAACGTGCAATTTTAACTGTTCTATTACT
Source organism: Chiloscyllium plagiosum (assembly GCF_004010195.1). Classification (NCBI taxonomy): domain Eukaryota; kingdom Metazoa; phylum Chordata; class Chondrichthyes; order Orectolobiformes; family Hemiscylliidae; genus Chiloscyllium; species Chiloscyllium plagiosum. Next base: position 38,936,372 of record NC_057726.1, read on the forward strand.
GATAGCCATATTTAGTTGTCTAGACCACAAGGTCTAGGTTACCCCCATAAACCAGTAACTATTTACTTCTATCTTAAGACACTCAAAGTCTCTCTCTGATCTAGCTTCTTGCCATCTGCCCTAATATTGTCTTATGTGGCTCCATCTAATTTTGCTTCCTAATGTTCTTGGAAAGTTGCTCAGGATATCTTATTACATCAAAACGCTGTATAAATACAACTTGTGAGCAAAATATTATTTGATTTTTATTCATTACTAAAAAGGATACAGAGCTCATAATAACTCTTTGGTGACAGCATTGAAGTTCGTAATTCACCAAGCATATTTGAAGCATGTTTTAGTGCATCCATCAATTTATTCTTGTCCTGAAATACAAAATATAACATCAGTCATCAGAACTTGAGCAAATGATTCATATTTATTCAAAGTTTATATAATAATAAAAGAATGAAGCCAAAATGTCTGGCAGAGAAAAGAAAAATTCGGGGTTACAGGGAAAAGGCAAGGAGTTGGGCTTCCTGAGCTGACCTCTTCCAGAGAGCCACCATACACATAACAAGCCAAGTGGCTTCTTCAGTATTGTAGGTATGTTTAATTAACCTCTTCAGATGTTAAGTGACAAACTCTGGAGCAGGTGGACCGGCTCATCTTTTGGTGTGGTATACCTCAACAATTTCTCTCTTACGGTGACAATTAAAAGACCATAACATCTAGCAAAATTAAATCATTCAACTCCTTGATTCTGCTCCATCATTCAATGATGGCTGATACGTTTCTCAACCTCCGCTCCCCACTCTCCAGATTTTCTCCCCCAACCCTCGATTCCCTTGCTAATCAAAGACCTATCCCTATATTAAATATACCTTAAATAGACTTGGCCACCACAGCCATCTGCTGCAAAGAGTTCCACAGATTCACTATCTTCTGGCTGAAGAAACTCCTCAGTTCTGAAGGGGGCATCACTTCACTGAGGCTATGCCCTTGGGTGCTAGTTTCTCCTACTAGTGGAAACGTCATCAGCGCATTCACTTTCCAGGCCTCCTACTATTCTGCAAGTTTCATCAGATCCACCCTCATCCTTCTAAACTAAGAATATAAACCCAGAATCCTCAAACACTCATAAGCCCTTCATCCTTAGGATCCTTCTTGTAAACCTCCTCTGGACCCCCTTCAATACCTACTCATTCTTTCTTCCATACAGGGCCCAAAACTACTTACAATATTTCAAACAAAATCTGACCAGAACGTTATACAGCCTCAGCATTCTTGAGCTCTTGAAATGAATACTGCCATTACATTTGTCTTCCTAATTGCCAAATAAACTGCACATTAGTGTTAAGAGGACCTTGAACTGGGGCTCCCAAGTTTCTTTTGTGCTGCAGATTTCCAAAGCCTTTCACCATTTAGAAAATATTCCATGCCTCTATTCTTCCAACCAAAATCCACAAACTCTCACTTTCCCACATTGTATTCCATCTGCCACTTCTTTGCCCATCTCCTCGCCTGTTTAAGTCCTTCAGCATCCACACCACTTTATCTACCCCACCACCTTTGTCATCGGCAAACTGAATAATTCAACCAACCGGATCGTATCCCCACCCGTATTCACCTATCACTACTTCACCATTCTAAACCTCTCGCCGTCACAGCTGGCCTACAGTTTCCTGTCTTCTGCATCCCCCCCATTCTTGAACAGTAGATTGGATTAGATTCCCAACAGTGTGGAAACAGACACTTCGGCCCAACAACTCCCCACTGACCCTCCGAAGAGTAACCTACCTAGACCCATTTTCCTCTGACTAGTATAACACAATGGTCAATTTAGCACAGTCAATTCACCTGAACTGCACATCTTTGGACTGTGGGAGGAAACCGAAGCACCCAGAGGCCTCAACATGCAATGGTAATTGCATCTCCAGAGCCTCTTTCTCCTGAGGCACTAAGAATTTCTCCAATTCGGCCATCTGCCAGAGGCTAGAAATCCAGACCATTAATATTTGGGCCGAAGGGCCTGTTTCCACACTGTAATCTAATCTAATCTAATCTAATGCCAATCCTAACATTTTCAAATCAACAGATCAGCTAAGTCAGCAGATAGGACTCCTTTTTGATGTCACTGGATAAACTCAACCACTGGACAAGCCCATGTATTTTATTCTATTTTACATTTATCATTGCATAACTTACACAGTATATTTCTTACCAAGCATCGCTTCATCTGGAAAGACTGGACCTTAACAGTCTGAACAGCTTCATCAAGAAGCTTTTCCTGCTCATCCTGCGGTGACTGTTGAGTTGTAGGCTATAAAAAAAAACAAAGGAACACCACTAGTCAAAACAAAATGTATTTGCTTGGAACATAAATAATCACATGGATTGTTTAGAAAATAAAATGTTTTCCGGCTGTAATAACTATTATGAAAACATCTTCAAAAATCCCCTCTAGATAGAGAAAATTGTAAGCACTTGTTCAATTTGACTTTGTACTGAGAAGCTCCAAAGAAAAGCGGTTTCAAGAATCTACTCAAACGTTGATACTTTAAAAACAAGTCTGCAATTTTACAAACTACATTTACAAAAAATCAATAATGTTTCCAGTAGCTAATGACCATTTCACATGAACTAGTTTCCTTAAGAATGGACATCTTACTTTTGAAGGTGGCAAAAGACGAACATCCATATTGCAAGAGAGCTGCAGAAATCAACTTTGTCTGAGTGCCAGTTAGTACTCCAAATAATCCAGACTTAAAAATTGCATAACAGTTAAAATTACTGTTTAGTACTTTTGGCCTTGATCCAGGGATGCACCTGTAGCAAAACTGTTTCACTGACTTGCATGGGACAAGAATGAACACAACCAAATTCGTCAAAGCCAAAATATTTGAATTCTCTACCAATTATAATAGCAATTTTTTTTAGTTTGCATCATACCAAACAAACATCAAGTAGGCACGTAATTATAAGTGGCTGACCAGACGCTTAATTATCAAGTCTTAAACCGTTTGTTCCAGGCTAAACTTTGGAGTGGGGATAGTGTAAAAACAGGAAGTGAGAAGCATGCCATTTGGCCCTTCAGGTTTGCTTCACCATTCAATATAATCATGGCTGATCATCCAACTCAATCAAGTTTTTCTTCACTTCTCAGATCACCTACTAACTTGACCCAGTATCCTTTTTGGCGGATTATACTTTTCATTGACCAACATAAAACACAGGTTGATGTTCTTCAAAAATGTGAACTTGGGTTCACAGAACTGTAAAAGAACAATTTTACACTGTGAAGGAAAGTGAAACGAATGCTAATTTTTATCCTTGTCATTCTATATGTTAAAAAACCCAGTTACCTTATTAGTAACTGGCTGAGTAATTAATCATCTGTTGGTAGAGACTTATGAACCTTCTTCAGGATTCTGATGAGCAGTCACCTGACTCGAAACATTAATTCTGTTTTCTCCCCATCGATGCCACCAGACCAGAGTTTTGTCAACCACTTCTGTTTTTGATTCAGATCTCCAGTGCCCGCAGTTCTTTGTTTACGAAGATCTCTAGATTGTTGCTGGCTTTATTTTAAAAGATGAAACACAGTGGTGGAAGCAATATTTAAACAGCTGAACAATCTCTAATACAGGTTAGTCCCTAAAACCACACGATATAGGGGTAATTATAAGCCATTCAGCCCACTGAGTCTGCTCCACCATTCAATCATGTCTTCGTTCCACAACTCTATTCCCTTACCAATCTAGAATATTTCTGTCTTAAATACACAAATCACTTGCCTTCTACAGCCCATTGCAATGAGTCCTGGCTGAAAACATTCCTCTAATTCTGAAGGATCACCACTTCATTTCGAAACTGTGCCTTCAGGTCCTATTAGTGGAAACTTCTCACTTCCACTCAACAAAGCCTCTCAATATTCTCAAGTTTCAATGAGATCCCCCCCCCCCATATCCTGCCAAACTCCATAGAGTACAGACTCAGAGTCCTCAACTGCAACTCTTCATCTCAGGACCATTCTACAAATCTATTCTGGACCTCTGACAAGGCCAACACATTCATTCTCAGACGAAGGGTCAAAATTACTCAATATTTCAAATGCAGTCTGACCACAGCCTTATACAGCCTCAGCAGTACATCTCTGCTTTTGTACTCTAGCCCTCTTGAAATGAATGTTAACATTGCATTTGCCTACCGAATTGCCAAATGAACCTGCATGCGAACCTTAGAATCCTGAATTAGGACTGCCAGGTCCCTTTGTGCTTCAGGTTTCTGAAGCCTTTTTGCCATTTACTAAGTAGTTTATGCCTTTATTCCTCTTACCAAAGTAGGGAACCTTTTCCACATTGTCACTACTTTGTCCACTTTCCAAGTCATTCTGCATGTTCAACACAACCTGTCCATCCACCTATCGCTGTGTCACCTGCAAACTGAACAATGCCCTCAGTCCCTTTGTCTAGATTGCTAATGGATAACATGAACGATTGTGGTTCCAAGACTAACCTCTGTGGAACTCCACTGGTCACTGGCTGCCATACAGGAAAAAGACCTTTATGCCTATATTGGGTCCAGGTCGATGTGCTTATTGATCGACCTGGACCCAATATACCAACCACTGCAGCAGACAGCTGGAACTGACAACCGGAAGCGGCAGATTCAAACCACTACAAATGCCGGAGGAAAGATCACAGAAGCACTTCACAGAAGGCTCCCAAGCACTGAGGATGTCATCTAGACAGGGGACGAAACGTCTGCACCACAAATTCCCAGCTCGGCAAACAGAACCACAACAACGAGTACCCGAGCAACAAATCTTCTCTCAAACTTTAAACTTCATAGTTACTTTTACTCAATTGTAGTACCATTACATCTGATTCCAGCTTCTTCCTCTCAAACTGCAGTGAATTCTATTAGATTAAGGTCACTATCCCTCAGGGTTCCTTCACCTTAAGCTCCATAATCAAGCATGCCTCATTACATATGGTAGAGCCCATTGGAAATTCTGGATAAGTTGTTCTAAAGAAAAAAAGCCACCTTGTAGACATTCCATAAATTCCTTTCCTGGAGATCCACTATCAACCCAATTTTCCCAATCCACCTGCACAGTGAAATCCCCCACAATTATTGAAGCAGTGCCTTTCTTACATACATTCTCTATCTCCTGATTTATTTTCTTCCCTACACCAAGGAGTACAATTCCCATCAGGGTCTTTTGTTCCTCTGCAGTTCTCCAACTGTCCCACACTGATTCCACGCCTTCTGACTATGTCACTTCTTGCCATCGTACTGGAACAGTTCCTCTTTCCCCACTTGTAGTGCAAATGTCCCATGAAGTTGAACCCATTTCTCCCGTACCATCTTTGAGCTACACATTTACCTCTATGCTTGTTGACCCTGTGCCAATTCAGTTGTGGTTCAAGTAATAGCCCAAAGATCATCATCTTGGTTCTGCTTTTTAAATTTAGCATCTAGCTTCGCATATTCGCCCAAGAGACCTCTTTCCTTATCTACATATACTCATTAGTACTTATGCAAACCACGACAACTGGTTCTTTCCTCTCCCACTCCAAGTTCCCCTGCAGCCAGTGAGGTATCCTGAACCGGGCATCAGGCAGGCAACACAGCATTTGGGACACTCCATTCTGGCCACACAGGACAGTATCTATTTCCCCGACTATACAATCCAATTACAACTATATTTCTCTTTTCTCCCACCTCTTCAACTGCTCCCCATACCAAACCACGGACATCTTGCTCATCCTCCCTTCAGCTCCGCTCTTGCCACACAGGGAGCAATAATCTCAAACCTGTGGGACAAGCTTAAGGATTGAGGCTCCTTCAGCACTACTTGCCTTATGCCTAGTCACACCCTTCTGTCTCTTACTGAATTCAATATAGTTAATCTAAGACATGTTTGCCTCCTGAAACACAGCAATTGACTGTCTACCTCCCTGATAATGACAGTGTTTGAAGATCTCGCTCCAGCTCAACTCTGAGCCAGAACACAAGAAACCAACTGCTGCTTCAGACAGTCACTATGAACCACAACGGGGTCTTGACACAAGCAGCTGAATATACTTAAAAGGAACATATACAATTCCCTATCAGGGACTCTTGCAATGCAGTTGCAGTATGGTGCAGTAATAGCCTAGCAGTTTGTTAAATTAGAGGCCCAGGTAATGTTTAGGGGATCCAAATAGAAATCCCACCAAAGCAGATGGTGGAATTTGAACTTAATTTACAAACGTGGAATTAAAAGTCTAATGAAAATCCATTGCTGACTGTTCACAATAATCCTTTACAGAAAGAAACTTCAACCCTTACCTGGTCTGGCCTACATGTGACACCAGACCCACAGAATATGGTTTAACCTTAAGAGCTCTCGAGGGATGGGCAACAAATGTTGGTCTAGCCAGTGACTGCCTCCTCCCACGAATAAATAAAAACATGGCCCTATCTCAGCCAGAAGGTCTGGGTTCAAGTCCCACCTGCTCCAGAGGTACATCATAAAATGTCTGATCAGGCAGATTAAAAGTACTAATAAATTTCCTATTAGAACTTACCCACTCACTCAACATATCAATAACTTTGACAACAACTCAATTTACAACAGACATAGGACAGATTTCATGTATAGGACGTATTTCCTTAACCATTATTACCAAGAGCATTGAGAGATTTAGAAAACTACATTAATATTTAAAAGTGTCTAACTTTCCAACAAGTACTGCAAAGCGATACTATGAAATACTGCAGCTTTAACCTCATACAAACTAACCATTTACATACAGATTTAACAAAGAGTTCAGGATTTATCAATGAACAGATATTATAATTAGTGAAGGAACCCAAATAAATGCATTTACCTGAGTAGATACCTGTTTTACTGACTGACAGCTTTAGTTCATTGAAGTGAAATGGAGAGCAAAATGCTTCATGTTTCATTTATAAGCAATAGAGGAAGACTGAATCATGACATTACTGAAGATATATCTGAAGTTGCACTGTTTCATAAAGGCAGGAATAAACAAAGCACATTTTGTATATAGTGACTAAATACCTCTTTAAAAGTTAAAATGTCTAATATTCAATGGATTCAGAGGCAATCGAAGAGACCATAAGCATTCCGACTTCAAATGCAAGTTTGAATTTGCTGCTCCTTTATACTTCAAAGTGTGAAAAAATCCAAGCATGCACAGTAAATGCATGCTATATGTCACAAAGCAATTCCACAAAGGCATTGCTATCAATAACTAAGATATCATAGGAGTTTTGAGCAGTGCAATGCATTATATATTATCTTTTGAACAAAATATGCCTAAAAGGTCACAGATTTTCATCAGTTTTATTACTATTATTGGGACAACAAAGATTTTAATCTAGACCAGAAGAGTACACTATTATGGCTTAACCTTACTTTTAAAATGTTTCAAATCTGAAATGAAATGTTATACATACATTTTACCAGATCTCCTGTAGAAAATGTATATGAGGCTCACTTTGCAGAGTAGTGTAAGAAACAGACTGAACTCTTCAAACACAGGAAGATAGTTACGAAGACTTTGCTCATATATTAGATGAAAAGCAATGTAATTAATTCCCTAAATCATCTTGTTTCCATCACACACTGCACACTTGATTAAATAATCTTTTACAAAATAATGACTGTATAGAATATTTAGAGAAAATATAAAGCACTGATGTTCTGGCTGCTATCTCCTCCTCTTATGAGCTAAGTGAATGCAAATAGCTGACAGCCCTCTAAAGCATCATAAAAATGTTCCAGACCAATTTTATAACTTCAGAACATGCCTCAAATTTTGCACTCAAAATTTAAGGAAACAATGATTCCACTGAAGTTTTTTGTTCTAACAATATAGATCCCATTGCTAAGTATGGCAGATAATTTGGTTATAATTTATAGAAATTAAAAACATAAAGCTCAAGGTAGATTGTATAATATCCTGCTTTCATGTGCAGATTAGGTCTGCTACAATTTTGTCAACATTGGTCACTGAAAGAAGGAGAGGTGCCTGAGCCACTGAACTGCATGATCCTCAACCATAAATGCACTATCCTCTACTAACAATACATGGAAAGTAGATAAGGAGAATTAAGAAGTTACGGCATGGCCATAATGAATCACATGAGAAAGTGAAATCTGCAGATGCTGGAGATCAGAGTAAAGAGTGTGGAACTGGAAAAACACAGGTCAGGCAGCATCTGAGAAGCAGGAGAATTGACGTTTCGGGCACAAGCCCTTCATCAGCAATGTCCTTCCTGATGAAGGGCCTCTGCCCAAAATGTCGATTCTCTTGATCCTCAAATGCTGCCTTACCGGCTGTGCTTTTCCAGCACCACACTCTCGACCCATAATGAATGACAGTAAGCTTAATGAGCCATATGATGTATAACTGGTCCAGTTTCTTACACTGTGCTCTCTTAGCCTGAACCAGCCATTTTGTGCATCCACATGCATTCTAAACACACACAGATTCAAACACAAGAAGAATGACAGGTGTTGAGAATCACAAACCTTCTCAATACAAAGGCCATTCCATCTAAATGAACTCCTGCGCTGGCTTGAATCATTTGCTAGAAGTGGTAAAGATAAAGTTCCAACAGTACTTTCACTGCTGTGCGAATTAAGACTGAACACTCAATACACTTCAGGGCTTACTCCTTAAATTGTCCCAATGACTCACGTCAATAGACTATACAGATACAAATCAAACAGTAAACTGAAATGATTGACCATGTTCGATTCGCCCCACTCCAACAGAAGATTGAACTTATGTTCTTGTGATTTGGGGCAGGGAGGGAGACATTTTGATGAGTGAAAACGATGGCTTAGAGGACACCCCCTCAACAAATATAATAATTTATTGACGGCGTTAGAGTTTTAGGGGGAAAGAGAAATCCAGCAAAGCATAAAGCTGTATCAATGGCATCACGTTATAAATTAAGATATCAACTCCTGGTTCAGATTTCAGGAACGAAAATGGTTTAAATTGAATCTGGGCCCAAGACGGTCACAACTCGAGGCCTCCGTTCATTATGCCCACGGTTGCAGCTTCTGCAAACGAACCATTTGCAGTAGAACCTCAGATCCCATGCTCCCTCTCACTGTCAAGTGAGGGAGTTATCATGAAAGCAGGCCCAGGTCAAGCCTAACAACGCCCATTCACAACTCTCTGCAAACCGGGAGTCTTTAACTGCCGCTCCCCACAGCGAGGCTCGCTCTTGCGAACAGTCGACACCAAAATCTGCAGCGTTGAAACTCACCATGATTAACGTAGCTCGATTCAGCTAACACGAGCTCGAGTCAGCTGACACACCGTCCCTCAGTGGCTCCAGGAACAGGCCGGAATACCCACCGAAGAAGCCGTTCCGCCACCTCGATTGATTGATTGACGCTGGCAACGAACCAAAGAGAAGCCGTCGCCGTGGGGTGGGGACGCTCACGAGGAACCGGATTCAGAGGCGGGACCACGGCCGCGGCTGCGATTGGAGGACGCTCGCGAGTCGTTCCGGTGTTATCCGGTTTAGCCAATGAGAAGGAGGCCGTTGGCACCTCGCGCTATGATTGCTATTCAGAGCGTCCAATCAGCAGCGGGGTCAGCTCAGTTTCCTCGCCAATGATCGTGATTGGGAGTGGAACGCGCGGAGTTTGGAGGGTCAGGAGCCGGAAGTTAGGGAGCGCGAGGAGATTGTGAAGGTGTAGAAGGAGACCTTTCTGTTTCGTTGTGTGTGTTCCTGGTTTTCCCATTGAGTTTCGTGATGTAGTGCCATTCTTCTGCCTCCCCGAACCCCTACACGCTGTTTTAACTCCAGTATTCACCTAAAGAACTCGAGTGTCTCCATTGAACCCGAAATTTCGAAATTTTGAAAATGGATCGAGAGATGATTGTGCGGCTGTGTGTTAAACTAGGGATCGAATCAAGGAAAGTGATCCAGTGAGTATGCAATCCCAGTCGGTTTATACCTGCCAGTCTCCTTTTTGGAGAGACTCTCAATGTGGTGTTTTTTAATTCCCCAATCATCCCTACTCTTAGGGTTTGAAGTCAGCTGGAACCTTCAACCAGTTCCAGTGAGTCGGGTGCTGACTACTCTTAACATTCACCTTTGATCAGAGTTAGTCTAAAAATCACATAACATCAGGTTAAAGTCCAACAGGTTGATTTGGAAGCATTAGCTTTCGAAGCGCTACGTCTTCCACAACCACCTGGGGAAGAAGCAGCGCTTCATAAGCTAGTGCTTCCAATTAAACCTGCTGGACTATAACCTGGTGTTGTGTGATTTTTTAACTTTGTCCACCCCAGTCCAACACTGGCACCTGTAAAGAGAGAAACACCTTAAGTGCTGAGTGTTTTATTCTTGTTTCTGTCAAAGCATCACAATCGTTTTATCCCCCAAAGCTGACCAGTTAGCATAGAACCAGAATTTTCCATTTTGTTTTGTTCCAGTAAATCTGATTTTATTTGATCTTCACTGATAGAAGCCTCTTTCTTCTTGGAGTCTTAAACCTAATTTTGCTACTTCCATGTTTATTGTTGTCTTTGTGCAGCTAGTTTTTTATGGAGTGCCATTCTCACCTGAGATATCATAAAATTATATATGAAAAAACATGGGTTTTGAAAATGCTAAGTTTTGGCTATTGTATTGCTACATTGTGCCCTTATCACAACTCAGATGGTTAAGAAAAAGAAGGAAGCATATGTCAGGTATAGACAGGATAGATCGAGTGAATCCTTAGAAGAGTATAAAGGAAGTAGGAGTATACTGAAGAGGGAAATCAGGAGGGCAAAAGGGGGATATGAGATAGCTTTGGCAAATAGAATTAAGGAGAATCCAAAGGGTTTTTACAAATATATTAAGGACAAAAGGGTAACTAGGGAGAGAATAGGGCCCAACCAACCCAACCACCCTGTAGCTCAACATTTCAATTCCCCCTCCCACTCCACCAAGGATATGCAGGTCTTTGGACCCCTCCATCGTCAGACCACAGCGAAACAACGGTTGGAGGAAGAACGCCTC